>NW_006408674.1:6134536-6142858 GCF_000296735.1 Chrysochloris asiatica
ACGAGATGGATCAGCCAGGTGGCATCATTAATGGACTCAGGTGTGGCAGCGGTAGTGAGGTTGGCCCAGGATCGAACATTGTTTCGTTCTGCTGTGCATAGGGTCGCTATGAGTCGGTTCCGACTCGATGGCACCTGACAACAACAACAACAATCAAAATGTGAAGTAATTGTTTCTTCAACTCTCCTCCATCTAGGTCTTCACATTCTGAAGGTGGTGTTTCCATCTCTCCAAACCATCTCTGAGAAATTCTGCACTCTTTGATGTGTTGTTGAGTTGGTTCCAACTTCTAGAGACTCTGTGTAGGGTTTCTGAAGAGCAACTGATGGGTCTGAACCATTGACCTTGAGATAAGCAGTCCAGTGCTTATCTTACAGCATGACATCTAGACACCATGGTTTGTTCTATGTTTCATTTATAGCATGGTTTTATTTATACCATCATTTTTGTTGTTGTTTTCAATTTGAGAACATTTACTGTTTATTAGCTGACCAGATTACAAAAATAATAATGGCAGACACCTTAGTTCATCCTTCTAATAAGCCTGTTGATCTGGTCTTCCCTGTTGCCAGCATCTCCACCTTCTACAAAATGGGTGGTCTTTTTCTTCATTCCACCATGAGGAGAAGATCATTTGAAGGGCCACAGGAAGTTATTTGCTTCTTTGAAATGTTTCCCAACAGTGTAGATCTCAAGAATCAGATCCTCCATGCAGATGATCCATATTTACCAAGAGAACATGCAATCAATGTGTTATCTGTCAGGGCAATTCGCTTCTTATGATTTTGCTTGTAGATCAGTTGATTCACTGACTTCAAGTTTGGGTACCCCCATGCAATAGATGGTTCCACAATCCTCAGCATGTTAATTGATGCCTTGTTGAGCTTAACAAAGGTGCCATTGAAGATCTGGCAAAGGTGAAGAAGCTGCAATACCTTTTGAACCTTTGGGCTCACACCATTGATACCTCTGATCCTGATAACACATGCCAGCTTGGGCTCACCAGGTACATAGAAGTTGCCCACTTTTCCTGCCATCCTAACCATTTGAATCTCAGTTCTGTACATCTGCCTATATTCCTTGTGATAGTAAGTGGATTTTTCACAGATAAGCTGCCTCCTTGCTTTCTGAAGCATCTTTTGGGCAAACTTCTTTCTTTCTCAGGTGCTTGATCTTTAGTTCTGCGAAATTCCTTTGCTTTTTCTTCAGGGTCTCTGGCACAGCAGGAACCTTCTTTTTCTTCTCTTCGACACCCTCCATGGTTCCAGCAGTTTAAAAAAAAAGTGATTTATACCATCTTTAGAAGGCAGTTTTGCCATCCTTGAGAAACTTGTGTTCCTTTTCAATGTTCTTTCAGTTTGAGAAACTGAAAGAAGTCTGAAGGGGAATGATCAAGAATGTAGGCTGCACACAGGAAGATTTCCAGGTGAAATTCTTGTAGGACAGTCTTTGCTACCATGGAAGAATGAGCAGGTGCATTGTTGTAATAGAAAAACATTCTTACGTGAAACTTTCCTGGCCTTTTATTCACCAATGCAGTCTTCAATTTTCTGATAACTTCTCCGTAATATTTCCTAATGATCATCCAGCTTCCTCTGAGAAAATCTATCAAGACTATCCCTTTGGAATCTGAAAAAAACAGTTGCCATGACTTTCTGAGCTGACCTCTCTACTTTGGATTTAGCTGGTCTAGCAGGTCCCCTCAGAAGCCACTGGTTTTTTGTTTGTTGTTCAGTTTTTATTGTAAATTGAGTGATAGTTTACATGGGAGAACATCAGTTTTACACTCATCGTGTTACTGTAATGATTACAATATGAGAAGACACTGTTTGATAAGACTTCTTTTTTTCTTTTTCTGGAAGGTCCCCTACCTGAATTCTCTAGTGCTGCTACACTAGAAATACCACACGTGGATTGACTTTAGCAAACAGAATTGTTTTCTCTCATAGTCTCGGGAGCTCGAAGTCCACATTCAGAGTGCCGGTTCTAGGGGAAGCCTTTCTCTGAGGAAAGGTCTTTGTTTCCTTTAATCTTCTGTAGGTCCAACTCTCCTTGGAGATCTCCCTCTGTCTTGACATCAATCTTCCCCTGGATGTAGAAGTTTCACAGTGCAGAGACTCCATTCCTGGCTCTTCTTTCTCGGTGGTAGTAGGTCTCTGCTCACTGGTCCACAAGGTCAATTTCAACCACAAGGTCAGCAGTTCAAACCTACCTGCAGCTCCTGAGAAATCCTATGCAGGGTCGATATGAGTCAGAACCAAATCGACAGCACTTAACAACAATAAACAATACCCTTAATCCCATCAAAATCTCATCCAATTCAAGGGGGCTTTCCAGGGGTGTGGTCCCTGTGGCCCAGTGCTTTATCCTACAATGCCACACCAGATATTGTAGCCCACCTGTAATGCTCTTATTGGTTTATCACATCAGATCAGATCATGGGAATTATCATACAACAGGCATATTAATTACACTATTACAGAACTGCCAAATCACTGGGAATCATGACTCAGCTAAATAGACACATATTTGGCGGGGGGTGAGTGGGGGAGAGACACAATTCAGTCTATGACACACCCTAATAAGACTGGGAGATGTGCAATACCTAAATAACTTGTAGGAATTTAATAGTCTCAAGGCATAATTATTCAAGTTAGAAGAATGGTACTGTCCAGGTTGAAAACCTTGGAATGGGTGGGTGAAGTAGACAGTGGGTGAAGGATCCTGGATCCAGAGGTAGCAAGGCCTGATTTCGGTTGAGGCAGGAAGTAGGGAGTCAAGACAGGAGATTTATTACCCGTGAGAGGAAAATAAAGAGGGGGAAGAGGCAGTCAATAATGGATAAAGCAAGAGTAAGGAGCCCTGGTAAGGTAGTGGTTACTCATTGGGCTGCTAACCGCAAGGTCACTAGTTTGAATCTACCAGCCACTCTGTGGAAGACAGATGAGACGTTTTACTTCTGTCAAGATGTATTGCCTCAGAAACCATATACAGGGTCGCTATGAGTCAGAACTGACTGAACAGCCCACCGCCACCACCAAGGGGGAACAGAAAAACAGGGCACGAAGAGGTGGTTCAAGAGAGGTGATGCTGGAGAGGAGACTTTACTAGGCTCCTTTCATCCAGAGTAGAGTCGCTGGAAGTAACCTGGTCTTAAAAGTGCTTCCCATTTTTGAACATCTTTGTGTAAGGCTGACCCAATCTCAGAGAAAAGAAATCATCTGAGGACAGACAGCAAGACCCTTGCAGGAGATGACCCATGTCTCAGTGTGGTGAGCTGCAGGGAGGCCCTGGGGAAGCTTCCTTCAGGACTGTTTTCAACTTCACTGCCTTATATCTGACATTTAACTCATCGGGTGAAGACTATGAAAAATGACACCATTCCCAAAAATGAATCTAGGAAACAGTATTAGAAGAGAATTATGTCTTTATAGTTCAAAAGCTGGATAATGAATCTCTGTTAACAGATGGAATTCTTTTACACATGAACGGTACCTGGTGGGTAAAAAGATCAGTGATAAGGAAACTCCGAGTACACATGTGCTGAAGTGAATCCAAACAGCATATACTCTTGTCTGTGCACTGTACCTGTGCTTGTTGTGTGTGGACTAGGGGTTAAGTTCAAGTTATTCCAACCAATGTGTTCTTGCCTTCTTCTAACAGATCATAAGCTTGCTTTCTCGTTAGATGGCTAAATCTTTGGAATACTTAAGTAGCGTAACTGCATTTGACCAAGAGTACTCACTAACAAAAGAATGAACGATTCAGACTTGAAGGACATCTTATTGAAAAACATTCCACACATCAGCCAGAAACAACACGGAAACACTCCTTCCTATGTGGAAGACATACGCAGTTCATTTTTGAACAGCAGAGATGACAATACTTAGTAGGTTCAAAAGTTGTGTCTATCTTCCTTTACCAGAAATTTCAGAAGTTGGTATACACTTTCCAAGTTGAAAACGATTACATAAATAACTTGGAGACGTCAAGTGATAGTTCTCAGGTCTGCCAACAGTTTAACCACAATGAAGCTTTTGGCCAAGATATTCATGAAAAGTTCAGAAGAAGTTACTTTGAGAAAGATGTACTCACAGCAAACAGATTTCTTCCCCTTATAAAGAATGCATAAATCAACAGTCAAATAAGGAAAGGGAAAACTAGGTTTCTCATAATCATATAAGAAAAAAAGACATTTGAAAAGAATTTTAGAAACAAGACAATACAAAGACTTCATTACTAGCGTATTATTATTACTACTTGTATTAAAAATTCATTCAAACATTTCTCTCATACTTTTCCTACCCACAGATTAAACGTAAAAATGTCTTCACTGAGCTTAAGGGCCAAAAACTGACACTTGGTTCTGCTACTTCTTGGCTGTGGGATCTTGGGTAAGACACTGGTCCTCTCTGGAGCTTAGATGCCTCCTCACCTGAAAAACCAGAGTCTGTCCCTAAACTTCCTTCCAACTCTGACATGTTCCAATTCCAGATGCTTGTCAGGGCCACACATTCAGCCCTCTGCCTCTTTGGCAATAGAAACTATACCGAAGAAATGAATTGTAGAAGCATTGTTGAAACAGGAAATCATACTCTTAGGTGGTCAGTGACATCCAAGGAAAGAAGGAAAGACTTTCTTGGTCACCTCGGACTCCATCCACAATGTCGTTACTCATTGCCACTGAGTCAGTTCTAACTCACAGAAACCCGATAGGACACAGTAGAACTACCCCATAGCGTTTCCCAAACTGTAATCTTTATGGAAGCAGATTGCAACATCATCCCCCTGTGGAGTGGTTGGTGGGTTCAAACCAATGATCTGTCAGTTTCCAGTTAAGCACTTAACCACTGCACCACCAGGGCTCCTTCTATGACAGTATGATGCCTTAAAATGTACAAACTCCAGACTTTACAAACCCAGAATAGTGCACACCAGAATTGGAATTTAACTCCCAGAAAGTCACTGAAAGCCTTCAAAAAGACAACTGTTTAAGAGACCAAGGCAGAGGCCAAAAGTCAGATTTTAAAGATCAAAAAGTCAGTAGACTACGTTATGCAACAAAACGAATATACATAATCAATGTTACTGAAGTATATGTGTAAACAATGCTAACTTGTCAAAAGTCTTGGTAAATAAGTTTTTACCACGATGAAACAATTTTTTAAAAATAATACTGAAAAGGAGCACCTTGGAAGGTCCTTGACAGAGTGGGAGATGATATGGAATAAAACTCAAAATCATAACAAAGACCAGGCCTACTGGTGAGACAGAGATTGGTGGAACCTTGAGACTATGACCCTTTGGACCTGAACTCACCCCATGGTTCCAGTTTCAGCCAAACAATAGATAGTTATACAGGAAGGTCAACAACACTGGTGAAGTACTCCTACCATAGAATGGTCAGCCATTTGACATCAAAAGCACAGCACTTATCCAAGGACAAAATTCATAAGGGAAGAAAAGAGGAATGGAAACAGAAAACATGAGGAGGAAGTCGGATAAGTGATGTGACATTACGACAATCACTGAGGTGGAATGAAGTGTATGATTTGTTGAAAGTAAAACTGATGATCTCTCTGTAAACCTTTACTCAATTCACAATAAACAGTTATTTATGTATTGCCTTTCAGTGCGTTGTAGCCTGAAGGTGACGAAGTTCACATTACACCAATATTTACACACAAAAAGACAATTCACAGACCATAGAAAAATATACATAAGGTAGCATCAATAGGCTCAAGCGTGGCAACACTTGTGAGGTTGGCCCAGGACTAGGCAGTGTTTTGTTCTGTTGTACATAGGGTCACTATGAGTCGGTACTGACTCGATGGCACCTATCATCAACAACAACTAATTTCTAAAACACCTGCGTTTCCAAAGTAGTGATTCCTACCATCATGAGAGTTCAAAGCCAACAGCTTAACCTTTACCCCACTGTGGCTGCCAATTGTTAAGTGCCTTCGAGGAAGCATACACAACAAACCCACTAAGTCTGAGAAGACCCACTGTCCATGTTTCCCTGAGCACAATAAATATCAATGAATGGATGAATGAGTTAATGTGTACACAACATTTATGGAAAACAAAGAGTTTCTACAACTTAACTAAATAAATGGCGCAAGACGCAAAGTGTAAAGCTTCAATGAGTTGATACAAGGTAAGAATAAGAAGCTCTCCACACCCTCTTTTCTTAGAAAAAGACACACAGAGCAGGACTGAGCAGCTCTCTGGATACGGCCTTTGTCAGCAATGGGGGAAGGAACAAATTATAGAGGTTAAGACTCATCTTCTTAGAACCAACCAACATTCAGCTGTTTGCATACAAAGAGGTCCTCTGTGGGAAAAAAATATCCAAAAACCTCTATGAAGAATGACAAAAGAATCTATCTACCCCAAAGACTGACTGGTTAATAATGTTTAAAACCACACTTAGCCAGTCATTGCCCCAAACGGATACATTTTCACTAAAACGCATGGCTGATGCAACCAAATGTAAAAAACGCTATTACTCTAAGGGTATGTTCACCCAATGGGAAGTCAGCATCTGGATTCCAACTACCACTATTAGCTCAGACTTTGAAAAACTGTGATTCATATTTTAAAACCAGGGAGGAATGATGTCCTTTCAGAATCTATCATCCTAGCTGATTCTGAATTGCTAAAGAAGTTGAGACTGAGCCAATACAATAATCCAATAATATTAAATAAATCATTCTCTTGGGGCTACTAAGATTCCCCCAACTACTACTTACTATAACAGTAGAAGCAGGATCTTTAGGAGAGAAGCATCTAGATATACCCTAGGGTTTGGAGTCTTAGTCTTTTGTTTGTTTTTTATTTTCAAACAGCCATCTGTGTGCTCTTGAGTAGGTCATTTGGACTTTCAGAGTCTCTGTTTGCTTGACTTGTAAAATGAGACATTTGGGCCAAAGTCTGCACCAGCTGTAAAACTATATGATCTTTCTAAGTAATAGTTGCTGGCAAGTCTATTTCAATAATCAGAATGATCCAATTAACACTCTGCAATGTGGAATATTTGATTTGTAGTTCCAAAACATAAACTGTTTTCAAGTGAAAGGAACTCGGCTTATGAAATGTACTCACTTTGTTTTTAAAAGCAAATGAGGAATCGGACACTCAAAGAAGTTAAATAATTCAAATTGCATGCTAATTAGTGGCAGAAACAAGACTCAGGTCGCCTGACTATGTGCACTAAACCCCACTGTTAGCCAGTTGACTTCAGAACTGCTTTCTTCACTAGAAGCTGCTTGAGTCCCCGTGTAATCCACGGCCCACCTTTTATGAGTCTCATTAAATGCAGCCTCCATCACAGCTGTGCTTTACTAGCCTCGGGATTATTCTTTTTCCAGACACCTAACCCATGAGACATTCTAAGAATGGCCTGTAGGTCTTCATGAAAATAAGCCCAGGGTAAAATACTCCAAAAGAGTAGATATCTACACACCGACCATTTGCTTTCCACTTTATCAAATGAGTACTTCATTAAGTATTTCCAACTCATGGCCCTATGTACAGCAGAGTGAAATAGTGCCCAGTACTGGACCAGCCACACAATCATTGCTCTGCTCAAGCCCATTGTTACAACCACTGTATTAATCCATGTCCTTAAGGGTCTTGCTCTTTCTCGGTGACCCTTGACTATACCAAGCATAGTGTTCTTCTCCAGGGACTGGTCCCTCTCGATAACATGGCCAAAATACGAGAGGCAAAGTCTCAGCATCCTAGCTTCTAAAGACTATTCTGATTGTACTTCTTCCAACACAGATTTGTTCTTTCTTCCAGCAGTATATTGAATATTGTTGGCCAACAAAGCAGATCAAATGCATCAATTCTTCTTTAATCTTCCTTACTCATTGTCCAGTTTTCACAGGTATATGAGGTGATTCAAAATACCACAGCTTGGGTCAGGTGCACCTTAGTGTTGCTTTTTAACACTTTAAAGAGGTCTTTTGCAGCAGATTTGTCCAAGGCAATATGTTGTTTGACTTCTTGACTACCGCTTCCATGGGTGTTGATTATGTACCCCAATGAAATGAAATCGTGACAATATCAGTAGTTTCTCCTTTGATCGCTTCATCGGCAAAAAGATCCATTTGAACCCACTGTTTAGCCAACAGCTTCACTCACCAGATTGTATGTGGCCTCATCTGCATGAGCAGTATGTCACTCTGACATCAGGTTACTGGGACAGCAACACTGTCTGTTTGTTGTTGTTGTTGTTGTTAAGTGCCATAAAGTCAGTACCGACTCATAGCGACCCTATGCACAACAGAACGAATTATTGCCAACCTCACAATT
>NW_006408674.1:6143358-6163812 GCF_000296735.1 Chrysochloris asiatica
TATATATTCCAACTTTGATTGAGGTACCCAAGCCACCTGACTGCATAGACCCCACCAGGGTGGCACCTCACACAGCCATAAACTCCTTTGTGGCTATGCAATTCCCTCATCTGTGGGGGTGTAATAAAAACTGTCCCCACCACTTCCCCAGGTAAGGACTCTTTACATGGAATGCCATTGAAACCTTTTTGGGACAACCTGGGAGTTTCTGTGCAGGAGAAAAGCTGCATGCCACCCAACATGCTGCAATCTGTTCCAAGGTGAGGCAATGTGCTCCAGAGAGTAGAAGTGACGGCATGCAATTAATCTTACAGGATATTGGAACCAACAACCTGGCTGAATTTCCCAAACATCATGACATGTTAAAGAAGTCAGACCCAAATGAGTGCATGCTGTGTGATTCCATTCTTATAAAATTAAAAATAAAAGAAACAGGCAAAACTTATCCCTAGTGGCTGAAGTCAGAATAGTGGTTACTTCTAAGGTGCGGGATATTGATTGTCATGGGGCTCCGGAACCTTCTGGGGACTGGAATTGTTTGATTTCCAGATCCGATTGGTGGCTACACAAATATGAGTATATTTTGAAAGCATCAAGCTCTACACTCCAGATATGTATGCAAGTCACTATAGGGTATTTGTGTCGGGTCCCCTGATGCAAACATGATAGGCTAGTTCTTTTACCATAAACTTATCTGAGATCCTCTGAATAGAGTCTGTGCAAAAAAAATCAGTATAGTAATAATCAACCCACCAGTTGCCTTCAAGCTGATTCCAACTCACACAAAGCCATGTAGAACTGTTGTGTTATCAGTGTGTAGAACTCCCTAGTGTTATCAGTGGCTGATTTCTCAAAGGTCGACTGCCAGACCTTTCTTTTGAGGTGCCTCTGGGTGGACTTGAACCTGCAACCTTTTGATTCGTATCAGAGCAAGGTAGCCATCTATTCAACCCAAGGGCTCCAAGTATTAGTAATAACAATAACTTCAGTGAGTGTTTATATGTACCAGGCCCTACCTGGACCATCTCTTGCACTCTGAAAACACATCCATAGGGAGTTACTGTCCATCTCTCCACTTCACAGATGAGGAAACTGAGATACAGAGAAGGGAAGTCACTTGTCCATGGTCTCACACAGTAAAGCGGCAGAGCTGGGATTTGAACCCCAATCAGTCTGATTCCAGAGCCTTGGTTCTTAATCTGCTTTAACATTTCATCCTTTACAGCAAGACAAGGGGACTTTTCAAGTTCCTTAATATTGCCTGAGAAACTTCCAGGCACTACAATGCAGTCAGTACTTTCAGCATTAAGAGAATAAAGAATCAGGGCTTAGGGTGACAGGTTAACAGCGGATTTAATTCCTGAGGTCTGTTGGAGTTGTTGGTGTTAAGTGCCGTTAAGTCATTTCCAACTTATAGCGACCCTGTCTAAGGTTTCCGAGGAACGATTGGTAAGTTTGAACCGCCAACCTTGTGATTCAAATGACCTTAAGGTCCAGTGTTTATCCTACAGCGCCACACCAGAAGTCCTCCTAGTTTGGCATTTCGGTACAAAGGTCTGTTTTCTTTGCCTGTAATGGAGCAGGATAGGAGCTATTACTGGTTTGTGTCATATAAGGTCAAGAAGCTACACACAGTGGGGGCCACACAGCATGTTTTTATAGGTCTCTCTCTGGGGCTTTCTGGAACATCATGTCTTAAGAATGAAATTTCCACAGCATATTCCACACTTTTAAGATCTGCTTTAGACTTTTTGCAAAGAATAAAGGGGCTTGTTTTCCTCTTTTTCTAGCTTTTATATTGCTATTATATTGAATACCAAGTAACTGCAGGAACTGGGTAAGGTATTAGCCATTCGTTTCCTTATAAAACATAGAGCTTGTTGTTTTCTAGATATCCTCTTATGTTCCTTGCTGCCTTCTCAATCTTTTCTCTGAAGTTCTCCTATGAAAAACTGGCTGGATCATCATTTAAGGATTAAATGGGTTCATGATTTATGGATAAAAAGGAGCTATGCATTACAAATTTTCTAAAAATCCATCAGGAGTAAAGTCATAAGGTGACTTAATGATATTCTAGTCCCTTCTCATGTGGCACTGTGGATCAGCACTGGACTGTGAACCACAAGGTCAGCAGTTCAAATGCACCAGCTGCTCCTCGGAAACCCTATACAGGGTCGCTGTGAGTCGGAACTGACTCGACAGCAGTTAACTTGATAGCAAAACAAACAAACCAGTTGCCTTAGACTCAGCGCAACTCAGGGCGACCCCACGTGTGTCAGAGTAGAACTGTGCTCCACAGAGTTTTCAATGACTGATTTTTTGCAAGTAGAACATCAGGACTTTCTCCCAAGGTGCCTCTGGGTAAACCTGCACAGCCAATGTCTATGTTCAGCAGCCGAGTGTGGTAATTGCCTTGGTAAGCAAAGTTGGCACTACCCAGGGACTCTGTTAGTAACCAGACCCAAACACCTTTTGAAATGGACTTCATAATATGAATGCAAAATTGCCCCCTACTCTCTTCCTCACGCCCCAAAATAACTACATATGCACTCACTTTTCAAGTAACTTGAAAAAATGATTCAGTGTTGAGATTTTCAATTTAAAAATCCATCTCATCCCACCCCAGCCCCTGGTGACCTCGATAGCCCCCTCCCTACCACTAGGCCTGCTGGTTCACTCTCTAGTCCCAGCTTCAGAGTTAAATCCACTAAGAATAGGTCATTTATCAGCAGACTCCAGGATGACACGTAAGGTGCGCGGCCCTTGACCTGGGCTACCGAGTACTGGGCGGCAGACTTCTCATCCCTTCCTCAGGCTCCACTCTCTACTCCGCCCTCAGCTCACTTACGCTGCTCAAGACGCTGCCCTCCATCAAATCTCTGCTGCAGCTCCAGCCACGTCCAGGGTTGGACTCCACTCCCTGGAGCCACATTGAGATCTACCCTATGTTGGAGACTGAATTTTCCAGAGCTGCCCCTTCTGAGTAATGTCTTTCATCCCCTAAATAAACCTGCCTAAGTCCTGGTGTGGTGCTGTGGGATAATGCACTGGACTGCAAGGTTGGTTTGAACTGCAAGGTTGTTGTTGTTGTCAGGTGCCATCGAGTCGGAACCGACTCATAGCGACCCCATGCACAGCAGAATGATACAATGTCCGATCCTGGGCCAACCTCACTTCTGTTGCCACACTTGACGCCATCAATGATGCCACCTAGCCAATCCATCTCATTGGGGGTCTTCCTCTTTTTCTCTGACCCTCCACCTTACCCAGCATGACATCCTTCTCCAGAGACTGTTCCCTCCTGACAATATGTCCAAAGTATGAGAGACGAAGCTTAGCCATCCTGGCCTCCAAGGAGCACTCTGGCTGCACTTCTTCCAAAACAGATCTATTGGTTCTTTTGGCAGTCCATGGCACTTTCAGTACTCTCCTCCAACACCACAACTCAAAGGCATCAATTCTTCTACGATCTTCCTTATTCACTGTCCAGCTTTCGCATCCATATGAGGTTATTGAAAATATCATGGCTTACAAGGTCAGCGGTTCAAATTCACCAGCCATTCCTCAGAAACCCAAAAGAGGGTCGCTACAAGTGAGAACCAACTCGAGGGCACTTAACAACAATAACAAGTCCTAGTGTGGCACTGTGGGATAAAGCAATGGACAGCAAGGTAGGTTGGGAACAGCCACTCCTTGAAAACTCTTTACAGGGTCGCCAACAGTCAGAATCAACTAGACAGCACTTAACAATAACAACAACAAATCAAATCACAACTTGCCAGCCTTTGGTTGCACAAGTCAGGACAGTGCAGCTGATCTCAGCTCCATCATATGCCCCAAGAAGAAAATTTTGTCTAGCTCTTCAGCCTTCTTGTAGTTTCCAAGGTCTGTCAGAATCCACTGCTATCCTGCATCATCTCACATTCATCCCCCATCTACTCCACTGTCCCATCACACAAACAACTCTGCATTTGGACAACAATTTGTGTGTGACTCCCAAAGCCAAGGAGCCATCACTTCATATCCACTAGGATGATTAGTATGAAAACCACAGCAAATGACAAGTACTGGCAAAGATGTAGAGAAACTGGAACCCTCATCCCCTGCTGGTTGGTCTGCAAAATGGTGCAGCTGCTAGGGAAAGCTAATAGCAAATTTTTGCCACAATCCAAGTGGGTATCTTCCCCAATCACTGAACCTTTGCAACAAGTTTGTGGGTGAGTTGCTCCACAAAAAACAACAGTTTTCAGACGCATCAAGATTTAATGAGGGCAGGAAGACCCCAAAGTTGAATTCAAGACATAAAGGTCAGCTCAGAAGGTTATATTGACTGTTTTGTGGAGACTCTAAAGGGGTTACCTTGATAAATGGGCTCAAAGGACACAGGACAATTATAAGAGCTAATTAAGAAGCATTAATAAAATTGAAACCTGTATTCGTGACAAAAAGCCCCGGAAAATAGCACTGAAGAATTTTTTTTTCCATCATAAGGGAGCAAAGGTTGTGCTGTGAGATTATGTGGCAATACTTTTTTACTTTTCCTTGTATATATTTGACCATAATTTAAAAAATAAAGACATATGCAAATTTTAATGCTTTTAGACCACCAATGTGAACTGGGGGTGCCAAGGAGTCACAGTGCCAGCTGTCCAGTTTCCACATGTCAACGAAGCATGGCCTTAATCTCGACTTTGCCCTCATGAAGGGGTTAAAGCATAGACACACACACATGCATTTTTCTCCTTTTTGGAAAACATACTTGGGAAAAAAAAAAAAAAAAAGTGTGGTGCTGGCAATAGAAACAAGGTAAAACTCTAGAAGAAAGCAATGCTTAATCAGCAAACAGGCGCACCAGCGGTATCGTGGGTTGTACGTTGGGATGCTAACTACAAAGTCAGCAGTTTGAATTCACCAGTCAAGGATAAAAACAAGGCTTTCTGCTCCTGTAGAGATTTATAGCCTCAGAAACCCTATCTAGGTTTGCTATGAGTTGGAAACACCTCAAGGACACAGAATCACCACCATCACCAATCATAAAACAGACGTTTTAGGTGATTTGGGAGCTGAATAAAATATTTGGTGATGGCGAAAAATGCATGAACCCATCATATAATTCTGGTGGAAATAGGAAAAAATGACTCTCAAGCAAATGTTCCAACCAAAGCAAGAACCACACATTAAGTAGGAAATTATACGCAAGCATGGGTAATCTAAAAGTCTTGGGAATCTTTGAAAGTGTAAAAAGACTACTGTACTGGATGTGCCACAGAGAATAGAGAGTTAGTTATATTGGAAGCATTTCCGGAAAACATTTCCTGCCCATTGGCCAATGGCAAAGCCAAAGGGTCTTTCATAAGGCTCTTACCTGGTCATCATAGCGATATGTGAGGAACTGCTCCCCTGTGGTATCTTCAAGAAAACTTCCCTGAGGAGAGAGTGCAAACTCGGGAAGGAAATAGGCTCCAGGAGACTTCTCTGCTGTGGTCTGAAAGGCAAAACCACTAGGTCACAAATCAGAAACCATTGAGGTCCTCCTGAAAGGCAGACCCTGAAAAGGGCTATTCCAAGGGAATGTTACACGCACTAAAGGTGACACCAAGGGTAGTACCATCTCTTGGCCAAGGCCATGGTGCATACACAAGGGTATCTGTGTTGCAGGACTGTTAAGTTGGGATATCACACTAGATCACTTTCAAATTGGCATACCTGGTATTCCCTAACATCTGTCTTTCTTCTATCCACACCTTCACATTCCAACAATTTAGCCATGATACCGTTAACTTAGAGTTCTTGGGTGGTACAAATGATGAATGTGCTTGAGAGCGAACCACAGAAGCTGGAGGCTTGACTCCACATAGAGGTGCGTTAGAAGAAATGACTAGCAAGCTACATCTGAAAACCCAACCCTTGAAAACTCTAAGGAGCACTCACGGACTCACCATGGGTTGGAATTAACTCTTCAGTAACTAGTGGTGGTGGTAGGTAGTTAACCTGCTTAAGCTTAGGTGTTTTAAAGCCATTCTTTCTAGATTTCTTTTTCTTTCTTTTTACCTCTTGAGAGGTAGGAACAAACTTTTCTTTCCATATTACAACAGAAATGTATGGTCATTATGGTGGTGGTGGTGGTTGTGTCGTGGAGTCAGTTCGAACTCATAGTGACCCTGTACAGGCTTTCCGAGCCTGTAAATCTCTGCAGGAGCAGAAAGTCTCATCTTCCTTCTGCGGAACAGCTGGTAGTTTCAAACTGCTGACCTTAAGGTCCACAGCCTGATTCGTATCCACTATGCTACCAAAGCTCCTTATGGTCATTATGGTGGTGGTGGTTATGTGCCATGGAGTCGATTTTGACTCAGCAACACTGTACAGGGTTTCCAAGGCTGTAAATCTTTATGGGAGCAGAAAGCCTCATCTTTCTCCCAAGGAACAGCTGGTAGCTTCGAACTGCTGACCTTGAAGTTAGTAGCCCGATTTGTAATCACTATGCTACCAGAGCTCTCTGTCATTATAGAAACTTTAAAAACTATAGAAGAGCATTAAAAAAAAATTTTAATCACCTATAATCCCTTCAACCTGTATTAACTACTTTCAATTGTGTTGATATTTTTTTTCTCATAGTACTTTGTATGTTCATATAAAAACTCAAGTTTAAATAAACAGATTCCATTTCGATCCAGGAAAACTCATACCCCAGCATTTGAAGCTTTAGACTTTAATCCCAACTGCTAGGGACTGAAGGAAGTCAAGCAGAAGGGCTTAGATATGATGACCTACCCACCCCCAACCCTCCATGCCCCCCGCCCCGGACACACACACATCCTGGGAGAGACCAACCTAGAGAAAGTCTGAATATGCAAAGTACTTACCCAGGAGCCTTGCGTTGATTGGATCAAGAAAGAAAGAGATAAAGGCAACCCAATCCCCAACGTTTAGTACCACTTAATCAAAAACCATTGATCAATAACTATGTCACCAGCCACCTACCTCACTCCCTCTGCATGGGAAAGCATGACTGAAAAATGGAGCAAGATAAATCACCCCATGCAAACAGGAAGAATGGGGAGTAGGTGTACCTCTCAAGTACCTATGTCTGGACTGATCACCGAAAGGTACCTCTTGGAACCCTATCCAGGGTCACTATGATTTGTAACCAACTTGATGGCACACAAGTACCTATCTAGTGTGTCGTGGTGATAAAAAGGTGAAACACTCAGTTGCTAACCCAAGAAATGGTTCTTCGAGCTCATCCAATGGCTCTGTGGGGAAAAAAAAAGAAAATGACCTGGATCGGATTCCATAAAGATAACAGGAAAAAAAAAACAACAACCCTATAGAGTAGTTCTGCCCTGTCACATGGGGTTACTATGACTCAAAATTAGATCGTATGCAACCTAAAACAACTATACTTATGTTCTCCCAGTAGTCACATTTGCAAACTACAGCAGGGACTTTGGATGAAGCAAAAACAGGAAACACAGGGAGGAAATAGGATAAGCGATGTTACATTGAGGGACCTGTAATCAGTGAGATGAAACAAAACGTGTATGAATTCTTGAATGCCAAACAGATGATCTGTTCCATAAATCGTCACCCAATTCACAATAAAATATATATTTTTTAATATTACTCTTTAGAAAGGGAACTGAATATGGGATAGCTTTGTCATACAACACAAAACACAGAAGAGAACACTTTAAGTTTCAATGACTACTATTGTTAGGTGTCCTCTAGTCAGTTCCAACACAAAGTGACCCTGTGTACAACAGAACAAAACACTGCCTGGTCCTGTGCCAACCTCACAATTGTTGTTGTTATGCTTGAGCCTACTGCGGCTGCCACTGTGCCAATCCATCTCATGTGGGCTCTTCCTCTATTTCGCTGACCCTTCACTTTGCCAAGCTTAATGTCATTCTGCTATGACTGATCCCTCCTGATAATATGTCAGATATATGAAACATGAAATCTGGCCATCCTGGCTTTGAAAGAGGATTCTAACTGTACTTCTTTCAACACAGATTTGTTTCATCTTCTGGCAGTCCATGGGTCTCTTAATACCCTTTTCCAACACCATAATTCAAATGCATCATTTCTTCTATGGCTTTCCTCCTTATTTACTGTCCAACTTTCACATGCATACGAGACTATTAAAAATACCACGGCGGTGTCAGGTGCATCTAAGTCCTCAAACTAATATCTTTGCTCTTGAACACTTTAAAAGATTTTATGAAGCAGATTTGTTTAATGCAATAATTTGTTTGATTTCCTGACTGCTGCTTTCTTGAGTGTTGATTGTGGATCCAAGCAAAATGAAGTCTTTTACAACTTCAGTCTTTTCTCCATTTATTATGATGGTATTTACTGGTCCAGTTATGAGGATTTTTGTTTTCTTGGCATAAAGGTGCAATCCATACTGAAGGATGTATTCTTTGATCTTCATCAGTAAGTAGTTTAAGTCCTCTTCTCTTCCAACAAGCAAGGTTGTATCATCTACTCATCAAAGGTTGATAATGACACTTCCTCTAATCCTGATGTCACATTTTTCTTCATACAATCCAGTTTCTCAGTTTATTTGCTCAACATACAGACTGAATAAATATGATGAAGGAACACAGCCCTAGTGCATACCTTTCCTGACTAAAAACCATTCAGCATCCCCTTGATCTGTTCAAATGACTGTCTCTTGATCTATGTACAGGATCATCATGAGCACAATTAAGTTTTCTGGAATACTCAATCTTTGCAATGTTATCCATAGCTTGTCATAATCCACAGAGTCAAAAGCCTTTGCATAAGCAATAAAACACAAGTAAACACCGTTGTGGTATTTTCTGCTTTCAGCCAAGATCCATCTGATGTCAGCAATGATATCCCTCATTTCATGTCCTCGTTTGAATCCAGGTTGAATTTCTGTCATTTCCCTGTCAATGTACTGTTGTAGTCATTTATGAATTATCTTCAACAAATTTTACTTACATGTGATATTAATAATATTGTTCAATGATTTCTGCATTCCATTAGGTCATCTCTCTTTGGAATGGATACAGATATAGCTCTCTTCCAATTAATTGACCAGATAGTCAAATTTATTGGCTTAGGTGAATGAGTGCTTCAAGTTTTGTATCCATTTTTTGAAACATTTTAACTTTTACTCCATCATTTTCTGAAACCTGGTTTTTCACCAATGCCTTCAGTGCAATTTGGACTTCTTACTTTCAGTAGCATTTGACTTAATCATAAATTACCCTTGAAATGGTTGAACATCAACCAATTATTTTTGGTACAGTGACTGTATATACCGTCCATCTTCTTCTGACGTTTTTTGCATCATTCTTTATTGTGCCCATAGAATCCTCAATATTGCAAGTCAAGGCTTGAACTTTTTTTCCCCAGTTCTTTCAGCTTGAGAAATGCTGAGTATGTTCTTCTCTTTTGGTTTTCTAAAACTATGTCTTCGCATATTTCATTACAATACCTGACTTTGTCTCCTTCAGTTGCCATTTAAAATTTTCCATTCAGCTCTTTGACTTCCTCAGTACTTCCATTCACTTTAGCATCTCTGTAGTGGAGAGCAAGTTTCAGAGTCTCTTCTGGCGTCTATTTTTGTCTTTTCTTTCTTTCCTGCCTTTTTGATTACGTTTTTGATCTTCCTGTATGATGTTCTTGATGTCATCCCACAGCTCTTCTGGTTTCCAGTCATCAGTGTCTAATGCATCAAATCTCTTCTTCAGATGCTCTCTAAATTTAGGGGGGACATGTTGGACTTCTGGTGTGGCGTTGCGGGTTAATGCGGTAAACTGCAATGTCATTGTGGGCCATTAAAGTCGGCAGTTCTAGCTCACCAGCCGCTCCTTGGAAACCCTGTACAGGGTTGCTATGAGTCGGATCCCAACTCGATGGCACTTAACAATGAAAAACAAAAACATGTTTGAGGTCATACTTTGGCCCTCAGAGACTAGTTATAATTTTCTTCAGCTTCACCCTGAACTTGCACATGAGCCATTGATGCTGTTCCACCGTCGGCCCCTGATCTGGTTATGGCTGATGATATTGAGCTTTTCTGCAACTCTTCCCACAGATGTAGTCAACTGGATTCCTGCATATTCCATCTGGTAAGATCCATGTATACAGTTACCTTTTATGTGGATTAAAAATTCATTTGAATTTTTTTTTAAAGCTATTCACAACGAATACGTCATTGGTATTGCAAAATTGTATTGTGTGATCTCCAGCATCATTTCTATCACCAAGTCCATATTTTCCAACTCCTGATCCTTCCTCTTTGTTTCCAGCTCTTGCATTCCAATCACCAACAATGATCAATGTATCTTGATTGCATGTTTGATCAATCTCAGACTGAAGACATTGGTAGAATTTTTCAATTTGATCATAGTTCTGTTTGAGAAGGTATCATGGTTGGTGCTGAAATCTAAATAACAGTGACATGAACTTCTAAATAACAGTGACATGAACTAGTCTTCCTTGGTGTTGTTGTTAAGTGCTATCGAATCAGTTCCAACTCATAGTGACCCTATATAGGGTTTCCAAGGAGCAGCTGGTGAATTTGAACTGCTGACCTTGAGTATCCCATACATTATCCTACAGCGCCACACCTGGTCTTCCTTGTAGGAATATTGATATTATCCTATCACAGACAGTATTGCACTTCAAGACAGATCTTGGAATGTTCTTTCTGATGATGAAGGCTACACAATTCCTCTTGAATTTGTCGTCCCTGGCAGAGCAAACCATATGATTGTCTGATTCAAAATGGCCAATACCAGTTTGTTTCAGCTCACTAATGTTTAGGTAGGACTTTGGGTGTGGCACTGGACGGCAAACCACAAGGTTGGCAGTTCAAGGCCACCAATTGCTCCTCAGAAACCCTATACAGGGTCTCATGAATCTGAATCGATTCGATGGCACTTAACAATAAGAACAATGACTAGGCTATAGATCTTTCTGGGTTCCATTTTATTTTTGACAACTTCCAATTTGCCTAGATTCCTACTTCATACATTCTATGTTCTGATGATTAGTAGATGTTTCCAGCTGTTTCTCCTTATTTTGAGTGGTACCATCTCAGTAAATGAAGGCCTGGATGCTTTACTCCATTTGCGTCATCATGGTCAGCTCTACTTTGAACAGTTACCTCCTCCTCAACCTGAGCGGCTCATCTTCTGAGACTGAATCTGACAATATTTTGCTGCTATTCATAATGTTTTCATTTTCCAGCACTCTATCTGGCAATGTTCCGCTGCTATCCATAAGGTTTTCAGTGGCTAAACATTCAGAAGTAGTCTGCCTCTGCTTCTTTGTAATCTGTCTTAGTCTGGAAGCTCTGTGGACACTTGTCCACCATGGGTGACCCTGCTGATATTTAAGATATCGGTGGTATAGCTTCCAGCATCACAGCAACATGCAAGCCACCACAGTGTGACAGACTGACAGATGAGTTGAGTGGTGGTTAAAAGACAGAATGAATGAGTACAACTCTCAAGCACACCTTTTCTGATTTTAAACGACGTGAGTATTCGCTAGTTCTTTCTGACTGCCTCTTGGTCTAAATACAGATTCCTCATGAACACAATGAAGTATTCTGAAATTCCCATTTTTTGCAATATTGTCCTTGTTGTTGTTGTTGTTGTTAAGTGCCATCGAGTTGATCCCAACCCATAGCAACCCTGTGTAGGGTTTCCAAGGAGCAGCTGGTGAGCATGAACTGCCCACCTTACAGTTCAAATGGCTTATATTGTCCTTAGTTGGTTATAATTCACACAGTCAAATGCCTTAGCATAGTCAAGAAAACACAAGGAAATACCTTTCTGGTATTCTTTGCTTCCAGACAAGATCCATCTGTCATCAGCAATGATATCCCTCCCTCTTCAGAATCCGGTTTGAGTTTCTGGCAGCTCCCTGTCAGTGTATTGCTGCAATGTGTCAACGTGCTGCGTGTAACTGGCATGTGATGTTACTAATATTATTCAATAACTTCCACTTTCTTGGAAACGGGCCCAATCGTGGATCCCTTCCAGTTGGTTGACCAGGTAGCTGTCGTCCAGATTTCGTGGCACCGCTGAGTGAGCGCTTCCTGCACCGCATTAGTTTGTTGAAACACTTCACTGAGCAGTCCATCAATTCCTGGAGCTTTGTTTTTCATGAATGCTTTCGGTTGTTGTTGTGAAGTGCTGTCCAGTCGGTTCGAACTCATAGTGACCCTGAATAGGGTTTTCAAGGAGTTGTTGGTAGGTTTGAATCCTTGATCCTGGGGTTGGCAGTCCAGTGCTTATCCTACAGTGTCACACCAGGACTCCGTATGCTTTCAATTAACACGAGATTATTAAAAGAATTAAAAAATTTTTTCTCATTAAATGTCATTGATGCAAAAGAGGCTTCAGGTGAGTGACAGGAATCTTCCCAGAGTCGCAGAGCCACGTGCCCCCCACACGTAAATTAAGTAATTAATGAAGCAATTGAATAATGTGGTCATTGAATAGAGCCTCTTTGCTCCCTTCTTCGTTTTTCTTCTCTGTCCTCCCTCAGAATTCTTCTTTGAGGCCAGACTATTCTTCCCTGGAGTGGTTGTTGTTGTTAAGTGCCTTTGAGTCAGTTCCAACTCATAGCAACCCAATATAGGGTTTCCAAGGAGTGGCTGGTGAGTTTGAACCATCAACCTTGGGTTTCAAACCAATCTTGAGGTCTTGGAGCTTATCCTACAGCGCCCCAGCAGGATGCTTCCCTTTAATGTCGGGAAGGAAAATCACTGGAAACTTCCTCTGTAAGCACTCAGTGCTAAGACCACTACCATTTCCATGGGGGTTTCTCTGAAATGCTGACTTCCTGTGAGAAAGAATCAGCTCCAGAGGTTAACAGTGCCCCTCTGGGATCCTCAGCACAGCTAGGGGGTCAGGAGCCACCTGAAGTCAGATCAGGCCCTGTCAAGGGGTTCAGATCCCCAACTTCTAGCTATGACTGGTCAGCTCTATGTTGAGTGCTTCTAAGTATCCAAGGTTGGAAAGGGATGAGCAACTAATGCCATAGACTTCGAGAGATAGCAGGAGTCCGGCATGTGTTGGTGTCATTCCATGGATCTCAACATGAAATACCCAAAAATGTAAATTAACACTTTTCACGCTTCAGAATTTGTTAGTGTAGAACGTGACTCTATGATTATGACCTGGTTATAACTAAAGCTGATCCTGCTCTGCTTCATGAGCCACTATTACATCCTCTCAGGCTTAATGAATTGAGTCAGGAATAAAACCTTCCAAATGAAGACTGAATCTGGGTGAAATTCTGTGTGTTTTTCTTGGAAGTTTCAGTATATGTAAAAGTCTTGTCCTTTTCATCAAAGAAAAGCACATCTAGGTAAAACCTCAGTGGCAAATTTTATATCACTTCAAGAAATAGATGGATTCTATAATAAAATAATTAATGTACACTGATTATCAAATGCCTAGTAAAATAATCATTAAATGTTAGCTGTTGTTTGCCTCTACTAGCCCTAGGGATCAAAGAATCATAATTTTTTAATGTCAAATGAGAACTCAGAAGTCATCCAGTCTTAGTTTTCACTACATAAACTACAGCAATGAGGATTTAAAGACTCCTCAAATACCTACAGAGCCATAGACAGACCTGTTAGCTGCTTTGTGTGAAAACCTAGCACAAGTCCCTTTACTACAAACTGGGGACTGGAGGCAGTCTAGAATCACAAACTTCGAACAGCTTCCTGAATCCAGGGAACCTTCCAATGCGATGCTTATTTGTAAGTGCGCATGCACTCAGCACATACTTACTGAGCACTGCTCACTGCCCGGTACGTTCTGAGTGCTATGGGTACATGGGAACCAAGAAAGGTAAGAAGTCTATTCTTCTGGAGGTTTCTCATGAGTAGAGCTAGATCACAAATAAGTAAACAAATATACAACAAGAAAATTAAAGTAAATGACTCATAGCAACCCTGTATGAGGTTTCCAAGGAGCAGCTAGTGGCTTTGAACCACCAACCTTGCAGTTAGCAGTCCAGTGTTTATCTTACAGAGCCACACCAAGCTGACAAGTATTATAAAAGAAATAAGCAGGGTGGCATGAGAGTGAACTCGGGAAGGTTTGGTCTGTTTTAGATAAAATCATCAGCAAAGTCATCTTTGTAAAGGGCAGATTTAAGCTGGTACCTAAAGGAGACAGCCATGCAAAGTCAAGGTTGAACATTACTAGCCAAAAAAAGAACAACCGCAAAGGCCCTTAGATGTGAAGGCAGTCAGTGTGACGGGATGCGGTGTGAACAAGGAAGAGGATGGTATAGAATGAGACAGGAAGAGCAAGAAGCCTTGTGGGCCATGGCAGGGATCAAGGGAAGCGCAGAGGAGTTTGTAAATTACATTGGCTGCTTTGTGGACAATAGATAAGAAGGGGACAAACGGGATCCAGAAGACCAGTTAGAAGGCTGTTGCACTAAACCAGCCGAGTAGGATGCTTATTCGGATTGAGATGAAGGCAATGGAAAAGGTAAGATCTGGGTGGCTAAGACGAGCAGATGGATGAGAAAAGGCAAAGACTAGAGATGACAGATTTTGGCCTTGATCCGCTGGCTGGAGAAGAATGACACAGATGGGCAGTCTGGGGCAGGACTAGGTTTGTTAGGAGAGGGTGAGGAGAGAGTCTATAGTTCTGTGTGAGCCATGTTAAGTTTGAAATGTCTTGGAGACATCCAGTAGGGAACTGAGCTGACTGTTCGGTATGCAAGTCTAGAGCTTAAATGAAAGTTTTGAGGCTTAAGATAAAGATTTGGAAGTAATGATCTACATTTTCATGCAAACTGCAGTCATATCACTGGAAATGGCCCCTCCGTACATAAAGATGAAAGGAAATGGGGATAAGACGCTTGTGGTTCAATAGTGAATGATTGCTACAGGTCTGACTGTGAGTGTTGGAAATGTAAACGTAGATGTTTTCTAACAAAAGAAGGGGAGGAGTTGATTTTGCAGTTCAGGAATGGAGGTCTCTGGGAACAGCAAGGGAGAGGAACGGAATGAGAGATGCTGTCCAGAGAAGCAGTGACACCAGAGATGGAGGCAGAGATGATGACGTAGAGAGATGGAGGGGCTGGGGACTCTGGATTCTGGGAGGGAGAGGGTCTGTGTGTTGATGGCCAGGGGACAGGCTTGTGGGGTGTACCCTTTGGTTGTGTGATGACGCATGGAGGGAATTGTAATCATTGCAGTGAAGCAAAGTAGGATAGGATGAATGGGGGGAGGGGGGGGAGGCTGGTGGTCTCCCATGTAGGTTATCACATCATTTACAATAAACAAAGAAAAACTACTGCACAGAAACAGCCCAAGGATCAATCAACAGAGAAATGGATAAACAAAACGTGACCTAGAGCCACACAATGGGATATTACTCAGTCATAAAGAGAAAAAAAGGTCTGATGCACACAACAGGAATGAACCTGGAAGACATTATGATGAATGAAATAAATCAGACACCAAAGGACAAACAGTATATGGTCCCACTTATATGAAGTATCTAGACTAGGCAAATGCATAGAAACCAGGGCTGAAAGGATGGGAAATGGTGAGCTATTGCTTAATGGGTGCTGAGTTATGTCTGGGATGACAAAAATGTTTTGGGACTAGAGGGAGGCGCAGGATGCCCACCACGGTAAATTTTCATTGTTCCCACTGAATGATATACTGTAAAGTAGTTAAAATGGTTTTATTTTTTTTCTTTTAATGAAGAGAAAAAAATTGATGAAACATTTCTGTAAGCCCCAATAGGCTTTTATTAAATTCTATGTAAATTCAGATTTGGAAAATGATAGATCTTTTGAAATTTTATTCCTATCCCAGGCTGCTGCCTGTCCCTGGAAGCCCATTTTAGTGCTGTGATTAGAGAAAGTCCCTTGAGGCTGAGTCCCCATTATGTCTGTATCCCCACAGCAGGTACCTAGAACAGTGCCTGGACCAAGAGGGCTGCCGTGGGAGCGAGAAATGACTGATTGGTGGACTACACGCATGTGCCCTGTCATAAAGGGGCCTGCTTCCTTGGCCACCCTGCTTCCCTTGTGGAAGTTCAAAGTTTACTCAGAGCTAGATCCTCTCACATCTGCAAGGTGCTCCTCATGACTCATAAACAGTAAGGATTTTATATTTAACTCTTGTCAAGATCCTTACTCCTTAAGGTAGATGGTCAGAGAAAAAGAGGAAGACCCCAGTGAGATGGACTGGCAAAATGGCAGCATCAATGGGCTCAAGTGTGGCAAAAATTGTGAGGCTGGCCCAGGACCAGGCAGTGTTTCGTTCTGTTGTGCATAGGGTCGCTATGAGTCAGTACCAACTCGATGACACCTAACAACAACAACAACTCCTTAAGACAATTTTCAAACATTTAGGAATCAATTCTACAGCTGTTTGTCTGAAGTCTGAAGAACTGCACTGTGGCATCTCAACACTGGAAGGAATCTTTTAGGTCATCTAATCCGGCCTGTCTCCCTTTCTGAACAATCCTACCAGATGCTCTACAGCATCTACTTAAATACCTTTAGAGATGAAGAGCTCACTTTCTCCAAAGGCAACAGAACTTTGTGAGAATCTAGCAAGATCATAAATACCAAACTATTCTGAAGTGGTTCATGACTCTCCAGTTGAGGTACTGTGGCCAACAAGACTTTTCCCCTGGTATCCCACTCTCACACCCCCAAACCCACTAACATATTAAGTTGAATGGAATTCCAGTCAGTAAAATAGCATCTAGCACAAGCATGTAAGCCATGGCATCACAGAACATGAAGAGGCCTTGAAGAGAATCTAATCATACTACTCCTGTTGGGGCAGGAATATCTCCTATAACATCTTCAATAATGAGACACAATAGGGTCCTTTGAAAAGAAAGATTGGAAAGAAGGAAACTCAAGTTGATTGAGAATCTACTGTGACATAAGATTTGTGAACGTTGTCTCATTTTATTCTCAAAACTCCCATGTGAGAGATGGCTGCCATCGATATCGATGAAGAAACCAAGACATACAAGGTCAAGCAATGTAACTAGAGACACACAAGCTCACAGCTGTGGAGAGAAAGTTCACCTTCCTCCCATTTCCCCACCTCCCCAGTGGATAACATTCTTACAAAACTGGCCCTTCTTTAAGGAGAAATGGCTGTGTACATTCATGGTTTCAAGAAGCAAGCAAAGAACACACATTTGTCAATCTCAACCAGATGAGACTTGACCTCCTACATGTCAGAAAGACTCAGAGAAAGGCTGCTCACAGGATAGGATGACCAAAGAGGTCAGGGCCCTTAAGTAATGAGAGATGAATGGAAATCAGGAAGAGAGAGCTGAACTAGAAAGTGTTCTGTCTTCCCAGGGCACAGATCCAGGGCCATCAAGAGAAGCTGCCAAAATGTCTCATCCCACCAAGCCCATGTCCACAGCTGCTAAGTCACCAGGAACAGAACAGGGAGAAATCCAGACAGCATCTCCAAGGATAATGAATCCAAGACGTGAGGATACAGCTGTGTCTCTACCTCCCCCTCCCACAGCTTAAGGCTGTGACTTTGGCAGAAGGAAGCACATATGGGACAGTCTTCAAGGACATGATTTCAGTGTTGTAGGCCTTAGTCTACTTCCTATCAAGACTGGGTGAAAGGCTTCGCTAATGTATTGGTAAGACAGAGAAATAGGGCAAAAGCAAGTGTAAGATAGTAGAGACTGGGATCCAGTGCCCCCAAAGTCAAATAGCAGCGACTTCAAGGAAGAAAGGCTCTGTGATCTATGTACTTCTGAAAATCAGCCAGTGGAAACCCTATGGATTACAAAAGCTCAGTCTCCAATCCATCAGGAAGATGGCACAGGATCAGGCAACATTTTGTTCTGTTGTGCATGAGGTCGCCATAGTTGGGAGTTGAAGTTGACTGTTGTTGTTGTTAAGTGCCGTCGAGTCGGTTCCGACTCATAGCGACCCTGAACAAGGTTTCCGAGGCTGTAAATCTTTACGGGAGCAGAACACCTCATCTTTCTCCCACGGAGCAGCTGGTAGTTTCGAACTGCTGACCTTATGGTTCGCAGCCCGATTCGTAACCACTACGCTACCAGAGCTCCTTTGAGGTTGACTAGCTGACAGCTAACAACAGCAGCAGGTTAAAACAAATCCAATATGGTTTCCACTGAAATGTCACTTCTAATGACTTAGTCTCATCTCTCTCCAGGATTTGTGAAAACAGCAGTCAAGCACCACACCCCACTAACGTCTAGAGAATTGTGATGAGTGAAAAACACTACATTGCCCCCCAACTTACTGCTATTTAGCCATATCTGCACTCTGGACCAAGAGTTGGATGCCACAAGTCCCTGTCACATTCACACTCTCTAAAGATCGAGCCCATCATTCCAACCTGTCAAGACTGTTTTGAATCCTATCTCTATCTATCAATATATCCATGGCTCCCTTCTTGCTTCATGTCAGTCCAAGTCTGAGCAGTATGTTTTCCATCCACATCTTTCGCACCACTACAAACACAGAACAGGAACAGGGCTGAGGTCTGGCCCTTTGCAAGGCCAAGGAAAACCTGCCTTCAGGTTGACAGTGAAAAGACCCAAATTGCACACTTCCTGGAACCAACAGATCTGTGTTGGAAGAAGTGCAGCCAGAATGTTCCTTGGAGGCCAGCATGGTCAAACTTTGTCTCTCATACTTCGGATATATTGTCAGGAGGGACCAGTCACTGGAGAAGGATATTATTTGGTAGGGTGGAGGGTCAGGGAAAAAGTGGAAGACCCCCAGCGAGATGGACTGGCAAAGTGGCAGCATCAATGGGCTGAAGCGTGACAACAATTGTGAGGTTGGCCCAGGACCGGGCAGTGTTTCATTCTGCTGTGCATAAGGTTGTTATGAGTCAGTATCAACTCAATGGCACCTAACAACAACAACAACAATTCTAGATGTCTCCATGTTGACCTCTAGGGATTCATGAAATAACTCGTTAGATGCTGCTAATCTGCAGTAAAACAGAATTGAGTCCCAGAGATCTAAATGATTGGGACAATTGTGAAGAATGAAGAAGGCAAAGCTGTAATTCTGCAGCCGGTAGCCGAATTATTTCTTTTGGCATCAGGACACAGTTACCTTTAAGGTCACTGTGCATAATATTAAGGTCCCTGCGAAGTGCAAATGGTTAAGCACTTGAGTGTTTGAACCCAAAGGCTGGTAACTCAAACCCACCCAGAGACACCACCAAATAAAGGGCATGGCAACCTACTTCCACCAAGATCACCAGCAAGAAAATCTTAGGGAGCAGTGCTACTTTGTAATACATGGAGTCCTCGTGAGTCACAATCCACTCAGCAAAAATAGGGTTGATCATTTTTGTCTAGTATTAAAGCATAAAATCTCTATTCAAGGCCATCAAGATGTGCCAGGAGAGTTCAGTATCTGGATGGAAGATAAGAGGTTCCCTTAAATGACAATCTTCAGTGAGTCTGGAAATGTGCCCCCCACAGAGAGCAGTCTACAAGGGAACCACTCTTGGCATGGCTGGCACATCCAACTTTACCATCTGCACCTGTCACAGCTCATGAGGGAAAAACAAGCTAACCAATCGTATTTAAACTCAGCGGGGCAAGCACATTTTTTTTTTTTTCCAAACCACGGCGTGTATTTTGTTTCTTGGACCTGAAACTAAGGTTTTAAAAAAAAAACAAAAACCTCCAGATCATTTTGATTTTTTCAAGTAGAATGTCGTCATTCCAAGACCTGTCAAAATCTCTTAGTTGCCTAAGACCTTCCTGATTAAAGTAAAAATATAACAGATTTACTTTAGCAGGGTTGGCAGGGGTGGGCTGAAAGAAAACAAGTTTTCACATTTTTCTGAGCTTAAAAAAAAATAATTCTAGGGAGTAGAAAGGTTGGCAGTTCAAATTCATTGGCTGCTTCATGGGAAGACGTTGTAGCAGTCTGCTTCTGTAACAAGTGATAGCTTGGAAACCCTATGGGACAGTTGAACCCTATCTTATAGGGTATCTGTGAGTCACAATGGACTTCATGGTAATGGGTTTGGCTTTTGGGTTTTTAACGATAGGTTCTCTTGATATTGTTCAATTCTAAGTTCTTACACTTGAATAAATTTGTGAGCACACCTCAAACAAAATACCATGTAGTTTCAAACTTCCACTTCATTCTGGGTCACATTTTCAAAAGAAATACAAGCAGTGGAACCTTCTTTACTCCTCTAGGAGTTGTGAGGTGAAGTGTGTCTTATAAGTGCACTTAACTCAGAATAAGCTGTTTAAGTGGAAAAAGTTTCCTCTCAAATGTAAGTATATGGCATTTAAATCTCTTTAGCAAAAGAGAATTTGGAGCTAACAAATGTCATTCACAGCACTCCTCCTGCTCCTCAACACATATGCTTTCCCCCTACCCCTGCTCTTTCCTCTCTCTCTCTCTCTCTCTCTCTCTCTC
>NW_006408674.1:6164507-6177039 GCF_000296735.1 Chrysochloris asiatica
CACACACACACACATACAAATTTTTATTCAAGAGTCCATTTTTCAAGACCTTGAATTAAGCTGACCCGCTGGAAACAGCCTCAATTAGGAAAATGTCACATGGAAATAACTCTACCTTAAAATACCTCAGGAAAAACGGAAAAAAATATTCCATGAACGGGGCTCTATTTTTTCTCTAGAGAAAAAACCTAGGTATTCATCTCAAACCTTGATACATTGCATTGTAAGATGCTTCATTCTCCTGTACCATTCCCTCCTTCGGCCTAGTCACACTGGTGAGAGATGGTGTTATTCTCTCCAAAGCAGTTAATGGAAAAGTTAATTGAGGGGTTTCAGTAACAATAAGGTGGAGCGGGGGGAGGGCTGTGTAGGAGACCAATCCAACTAGTGCTGTGGAGAAGTGAGGTGTTTTCTGGCAGATCTTTGTCATTCTTTCCCAGGCTTCGCTTCCACACCCTGACAGGAATGTAGTGTTCAGGAAGGAATACTCAGTCTGGGCCCAATCTAGACACTGGTATCTGCACTTTGAACCTAAAGTGAAATATGTATTTTCCCACAGCCTCCTTACCACTAACACTCATGATTATCTCTCTGGCAGGGAAGAGACATCTTTGCCTTTTAAGTAAATGACAAATGTTATTTTATTTTAGCAAAGTGGTGGAGCTGGAATTCCAAAAGTACAGAGTGTCCAAGTCATTCTTGGGGTTCATTCATTGAGTCAATACACTAAATGATGTTTACTGAGTACCTGGAGCACTAGACGGCTAACCACAGAGTTCAGACCCACCAGCTGCTCCTCAAAAATGCTAAACAGGGTCGCTATGAATCAGAACCAACTCAGTAAAAACCAAAAAACCCTTATGAAGCAGTTCTTATTTGTAATTTAGGATTGAAATCACTCACCAGCCATTGGTTGGTTTGTAGTGTGTGCGTGTGTATTTTTATTTGTTTGCTTTTTGGTTCTATGGTCCAAGCCATGTTTTTGACACTGAAAATTCAGCAGTCCACAAAACAGCTAAGATTCACTTTTCCTAAGAAACTTATATTCTAATTAGGGGATGCAGTTAATGAACATATTAGGTAAGTAAACTGCATACGAGTACTAACTTAAAAGCAAGTCCATGAGTGTTACAGTTAATACACTCGACTGCTAATAGAAAGGGTGGAGGTTCAAGCCCACCTAGAGGGATTTTGAAAGAAAGACCTGGCAACTGAATACCAAAAAGTCAGGTTGTTGTTGGTTGTTGTTAAGTGCTGTTGAGTCGGTTCCGACCCATAGCGACCCTGTACAGGGTTTCCGAGGGTGTAAATCTTTACGGGAGTAGAAAGCCTCATCTTCCTCCCACAGAGCGGCTGGTAGTTTCGAACCGCTGACCTTAAGGTTCGCAGCCCGATTCGTAAAGTCAGGTAGACACATGTTAACTTGTGTAATGGGGAAGGCAGTTAAAGAGAGGAAGAAAGAGACAAAAATCAGCCCCTGAAAAGTATATGGAGCACACTTCTGACACACATGGCGTTACCATGAGGCAGAATTGACTGCAAAGCAAATGTTTCTTATGGTCGATAGGAAGATTGGAAGTGCTGGAAGTTGGGCACAAACTATAGTTTTAAATGGAGTCGTCAGGGTAGGCCAGGGTAAGCCACGATTCTTAGGGAGTCAGGATTCTTTTGTGGTGGTTTTCTGATGTTCTAAACTAGCAGGTTGTATCCTGCCAGGTTTCCTGGAAGCATCAAATGTCTGCACTCTCTAGGAACCTGGCTGGCACCTGTAGGGGTCTTCACTCTGTCTGTCTCTACCTACAGCAGTGGCCAGGCCCTGAGCCCTTCCCTGGGTCCACTGTCCTCCAACTCCAGCCTGGCTCATCCAGGGCCTACTCTGGTTTTCTCAATATCTCCTGAACAAACAGTGTCTTCCAAATACTGCCAGGCATGGGTCTTCTTCTGTGCCCGGTGAGCCTGGCCCCACGCACCCCCTTACGACATATGTGCATCATATGCATGCAGGAAACTGACTAACCACGCAGCCACGGTGTTCTTTGCTGCTCACGACTGAGGATCAAGGTATCTGGTGACGTAGGAGCAGCGCTGGACTGCTAACTACAAAGTCGGCAATTCAAAACCACTAGCCGCTCTCAGAAACCCTATACAGGGTCGGCTGGAGTTGGAACCGACTTTATGGCACACAACAACATCAATTTTGTGCTTATAACTGTGCAAAGCAGTCTGATGAGTACTTTGTGTATGTCCAGGGTTGCTATGAGTCAGAATCAGCTCGACAGCACACAATAATATGAAAATCTATGCAAGTGCCTCCTGCCCGGATTTATATTCATTCAAATATAAATAAGCAAAAATAAATAATGATAATAATAAAAGTATTACCAGCTCTTCCCAATTTGGCAATAAGACATCTCCCATTCTGACATTGTCCAGAAACACATTGAGGACGTATTCATGTTTATTCAAGGGCTTTTTCACCCCTACAGCTTTATTTCTTTCAGGAAACAGCTCGTCTGTGTGGCTGAAATCATGCAGGCTTTTAAAATGCAGCCTTCCAGGAGAAGAAAAAGACAGAAATGTGCTGTTTGCACATTCTCTGAAAAACATTTATATTCATCCTAGGCCGGTTTGTTTTTCTAAGCTTAGCAGGGCAGGAAGTCTTCAGTGAGAACAAGTGAACAGAGCTGCCAAATTTGCTATTTGGATGCTCATGCCTTTCAAAATTCTTACACAAGCAAACAGATGACGAGAAGATAATGATTGTGAGTCAGGGTGTCTACTGCAGGTATATAAACTGGCAACATCGCTACAATTCCCATAAACTATAAACACAAACATACATTTAGATGTTAGTATAAAACACTAAAGACGTGAAAAGCAACAATGATATTTCTATAAAATTAAGATACAGATATCAATTCCTATTTAAAAAAATGGTAACAAAGCCATGTTGCGTTCATACATCAGCAAAAAATGTTAACAGACACACTATCTTTTGTAAAAGAAGACAGAAGATGGGAGGAGACGAAGGAAGAATAGAAACTATTATTCGTTGATCCAAGCAGGGTGTTGGGCATAATACAGGTTTACCGAGTTAAGTTTTATGGTCTAATTTTTTTTTTAATGTTTTATTGTGAATTATATGATAGTTTACATGGGAGAACTTTAGTTTTACATTCATTCCATCATATATCATGTCACTGCCATGGTTCCAATCCCCTCCATGCATCCTCAACCACCCAAGGGGTATATACCAGAAACCCGCCCCCTACACTTCCCCCTCCTCTCCTCAGTTTTTGGCCCACCGTCCCTTTCCCTCTCTGGGTCGAAGGTCCCCAGTTGCTTCATCACTCCACGTCATCATCTCTGTCTCCATCTCAGGCATCTCTGTTTTTCTGCTCTCGGCTCTTCTCCGTTGATGGTCCCAGAGGCCTCCGCTCCTATCCTGGAGAATTAATCACTCCCTTCCTTGTTACAAAACTTCTACCTTTGCATTTCCAACCCTCATAATCCGTCCTGATAAGCATTATTCAATACAGTATCACGAATTACCCATCTGTATCTCCTTTCATCAGCTCCGCCCAGACAGACTGAATAGTACCTACTGGAGATTCTGCCTTCCGCCATGCTCCCTAGCACCAGGTTCCCTCTTGAAAGCTTGTAAGCCAGTCATTTCTTGCCTTTGTAGTCCCCCTCTCCCCATCCTGCTGCCCTTCATCTACTCTGTGTGTGGGGTGTGTGTGTGTGTGTGAATGTTTCCTGCTGTGAGGATTTGTTCCCTCTTTTGAGTTGCTGCTCCATAGGTATAGGTCAAGTTCATCAGATTGTATCAGCTCTCTCTCTTTTTTTTTCTCCCCTCTTCTTTCCTCTCCTGGTTGAGCTCCAATCATCCAGTCATCCGGTCCAAGTCACGTAGGTATCATCTGCAAGTGTGGGCGCTCCTGTGCATATGTCCTCTCTTCCCGTCAGCTGGTAGCTCCACTCTCCTCTCGAGTCCTCCGTGGTCACACCACTGTCTTTGGGCCCAAGAGTCCCCAGGCCTCTTCATACTGCTTGCCAACCAGTTCCCACAGAAGTCCACTGAACATTGTAGGGCTTAGCCGCTTCATTGCTGCTTTTACCCCACTTCCCCCCATCGGTGATGTGTGTGGTCACTAATCAGAGCGTGTATTTCCGTTGAATCTTAGTCTTGGAAGGGGGTTTGCATTGAGAGGACCTGGCCACTTGCCTTGATGTTTTCTAGGGAAGTGATTTGTTTGTTCTTATAGTAACAGCCCATCTGCCTCCATTTTTCCTGCAGGTCTTTCTTTCAATGGGTATCTTTTATTCTTCTAGCGGCTCCAGGCTGGTCTGCTCATCCTTTCAGGTGGAGATTTCTCATCTCTGGAGATCTGGATGTGGTTCCGGTTTCTACCTATAGTTTTATGTATTGCAAAGGCTCCGCAAGAAGCCTCGTTCACTGGGTACGTTGTAGCCCCAGTTTAGGTATTCCAATCAGTCATAGGCAAAAGACGGACTTACAAGCCTTCTAGTGTGGTGTTTCTGACTATTCCTTTCTCTCTCTCTCCAGTGTCTACTCTATATTATAATGCAAGGGAAATTATGGTCTAATTTTAACTTCTTAATTACATATGGGATTATAAGCATTTTTCTTGTATTTAAAATATAATCATATCATTCCATGTTTGTTTGACAAGAAAATGTCATTAAGTTATAAGTCTTGAATAAACATAGCCTTAGTTTTTACTAACAGTACCGGATATATGGAAAATCACATTCATAAACTAGACAAACTTTGAGACACCAGACACCTGCTATAATTGGAGATAGATGCTCAAGTTTCGGAAGGGGCCAGATGCATGGTCAGGAGGACCGGGACTGTCCCTACGGACTCTCAGAGCTTTCAGCTCTCAGCATGTCCCTACGGGTCTCAGAGCTTTCTCACCATATCACTGAGCTGGGGACACTGGGCCAGACGCATTCCAAAATTCCCTCATGGCAGGAGGAAAACCAGGCAAGAAGATTAGAATACAGTAATTTTGTTTATTTACTATATTTTTTTAATTCCAGAAGTAATGCTGTTGATATGGTTTTATAAAAAGTCCCCTGAGCAGGAAACAACCCCTCAGCCAATAAGTAATGAGAATCATTGCATTTTCTGAAACCGAAAACAACCCTGGAGGGAAGAACCACATAGTGATCCTTTCACTGATTCAAAAAGTCCTGAATACATCATCAAACTCAACATTAACAGAAAAATTAGAAAACATCAGAACCAAAGAGTCACCATTGAAGACTTTAACCTATTTTTCTCCAAGAAGGTCATCAGAAAAAGAGATAGTGACAGACTCCAGCCAATGGAGGAAGCGAAAAATTAAATATTTGAACAGAAAATGTCAAAAAGCAGCAAAAGAAGACAAAATAAAAAGTATTATACTAAAATGTGCAGAGACCTGGAGTTAGAAAACTAATGGGAAAAACACATTCAGCATTTCTCAAGCTGAATGAACTGAAGAAAAAATTCAAGCGTTGACTTGAAATACTGAAGGATTCTTTGCACAAAATACTGAATGATTCATAAAGCATCAAAAGAAGATGAAAAGGATTCAGAGTCACTGTACCAAAAAGAAATGATCTAGATGCCCGATGACACTGAAATGAGAGATAAGAGGAAGGGCTGGCTGGTTTGAAGTTCAAGGAGACATGTGAATTCCCAAGTCCAAGGACACTGCCCTAGCCACCGTGGGTTAGAGTTAATAGTGAAGCAGCCAGCTGGTCTTAAGAGGGAGGAGGCTTGCAAGCACTCCCAAATTTGCAAACAGTATCAATTTGACCTACCTTGGATGGCTTGCTGCCCAGAATTTGACCAAATGAAGATAAAGACGTAAAATACAGGGAGCAAGTGTAAATTGCTACAGCCTGATCAGCTGGACCTATGCTTATGGATGAAGCTGCTCAAAATCCCAACTGAATAGGGAAGGGTCAAGCGTGCCTCCTCAGTACACTGGGTTGATAGGACGGGCAACTTAGACTTCAGTTATCAAAACCAGGGGGCTATAAAGGCACAGAGTGTCTGGCTTACAAGCTTTCATGAGGTTGCTTAGTGTCCAAACTCTATTCTCCAAAAGTGATTGAGAAGTAGAATGGAACATTCAAATTTAACTACGTTTTACCTAATGTAACACCTCAATAAAGTTTTCTTTTGTGGAAATCAGGAATTGAAGGAATACAAATTAAAATTTTCAACAAACTGATACTGCACTGGTGGCTTTCATTCATCTCTGCCAGGAATCTATGCCAATTGGAAGAGATACATGTTTGTGCCCTTTCCAGTGAGAGGAGACCCAATGAAACGCTGAACTCATCAAACAATGTCATTAACATCACATCCCATGCAAATAACATTATTCTTAAGATAATTAAAAATGGTTGCAACAGTACATCTACAGGAAACTTCCAAAAGTTCCAGCAAGATTCATAAAAGGACATGAAACTTCTACCCAGAGGGTACCAAAACCCCTTTGAATGACAGTGAAGACAGGAGTTTAGAGCTCCTAGCTAGAGTAGGCTCCGTATGCATGCATACCAGGTCTCTGCCTTGGGCAAATGACATAGCACTCCTGTGCCTTAGTATCCACATTTGTAAGAAGATATCGGAGTGCCTACCTTAGGGAATTGTTTGAGAATTAAATGAAGTAATCGCTGGGACTTATGTAAGGCACGTAATAAACATTAATAAATATTAACTGTCAAAAAAAATTTTTTTAAAGAGGGCATGAAACTAAGGACATCAGATTGCTGACATCAGATGGATCTTGGCTGAAAGCACAAAGTACCAGAAAGATGTTTACTTGTGCTCTATTGACTATTCAAGTCTTTTGACTGTATGAATCATGAATAACATTGCGATGAATGGGTATTCCAGAACACTTTTCATTGTGCTCATAAAGAGCCTGTATTTAGCCCAAGAAAGAGGCATTTATTCAAACAGAACAAGGGGATACTGAATGGTTTAAAATCAGGTAAGATGCCAGAGTAGTGTCTGTCACCATACTTATTCAACCTGTATGCTGCACAAATCATCAGAGAAACTGGATTATATGAAGAAGAATGTGGCATCAGGATTGGAGGGATACTCATTAACATTCTGTGATATGCAGATGACACAACTTTGCTTGATGGAAATGAAGAGGACTTAAAGCACTTGCTGATGAAGGTCACAGACTACAGCCTTCAGTACTGATTGCACTTCAATGTAAAGAAAATGAAAATCCCCCAACTGGATCAATAAATAATATCATGATCAATGGATTAATGATTGACATTCTCAAAGGCTTCATTTTGCTTGTATCCACAATCAACATTCATGGAAGTAGCACTCAAGTAATCAAATGACATATTTAACTAGATAAATCTGCTGCAAAAAATCTCTTGAAAGATCAGTTTGAAGAAAAAGGTGTGCCAATCCAAGTCAGCACAGTGGTTACGAATCAGGCTGCGAACCTCAAGGTCGGCAGTTCGAAACTACCAGCTGTTCCGTGGGAGTGAGATGAGGCTTTCTGCTCCGGTAAAGGTTTAAAGCCTCAGAAACCCCGTGTAGGGTCACTGTGAGTCGGCTCCACGGTACTTAACAACAACAACAACAACAATCCAAATCATGTTATTGTCAATCTTATTATGCATGTGAAAGTTGGACAATGAATACAGTGATCAAAGAAGAATCGATGTTTTGAACTATGGTGTTGGAGAAAAATATTAAAGGCACCATGGACTGCCAGAAGAACAAACAAACCCATGTTGGAAGAAGTACAACCAGACGCTTCTTAGAAGCCAGGATGGCAAGACTTTGTCTCTCATTCTTCAGACTTGTTATCAGGAGGGACCAGTCCCTGGAGAAGGACAGCATGCTTGGTAAAGGGCAGGCTCAGTGAAAAAGAGGAAGACTCCCCAGCAAGATGGGCTACCATGGTGGCAACAGCAATGGGCAAAAACATAACAACTGTGAAGATGGTTCTGGACCGGTTAGTGTTTCATGATGTTTCTATGAGTCAGAAGCAACTCGACAGCACTTAACAACATAAGGAGGCACTGTACAAGTCATCGTCTTACAGAACAAAATCCAGCACATACTCTCAGAGAGCTCACAGTCTAGGATAGAGGGTGAACTTGGGAGTCCTACAAGTAAACACATGATTATGGAGTTCTGTGATAAGGGCTATCAAAACAAGGGAAGGCCAGCAACGCTATGGGAGCACAGGAGAGCGTCCTGCATGGGGCAGAAGATGTGAGGAGACAGAGTTACAGAATGCATCACAGGGGCAGTGTGGACATAATGAACAACATAGGCAAAGTCTAGAAGACTGGAGAAAACACAGTATGTTGAATTAGCTGTATGTAGTTCTATAAAGTTGGAACATAACATATAAGAGTAATGAAGAAGAGTTAGAGAGGCAGATATAGGATGGATCTTGGAGAATCTGGCAAGGAAGATTATGAAATAAGTGTTGATGCTTATGAAGCACTGGTTGTTGTTTTGTCAAGTGGTTCTGATTCATAGGCACTCTATGTAGGATTTCCAAGGAGCAGCTAATGACAATAGGCTACATTGATTAGCTCTTTGCAAAGAGAAAAGAGAGAAATTTAGCTTGTTGCCACCTAAGTCAAGGAGGAAAGAAGGTGAAGCCACGTATGCTGGTCCCAACCCTTTCCAAGAAGTTCTAAGGAGCCTCACTGTCTGATACAGTAACCATGTGCCTACTTAGCATTCAGAATGTTACTAGTCTGACTTGAGATATGCTGTATGTGTAAAATCCACACCTGAATTTTAAGACTTAGTATTTTAATAAATATTTCAGACACACGTTGGCATGTACAAGCAATATGTAACTGGAGGGAGGTTGGCAGAGGAAAGATGCAGGTGGCAGGAGACGCAGGGAGAAATGCAATGGTTGGAGTGAATAGAAGTAAATGCTGTTGGCTACTGGTGCATAGAAAGGATTGCAACTATGTAATGAAGCAAAGTATATGATTTGTTGACAATAAAACTGATGATCTGCTCTGTAAACCTTCACTCAATTCCCAATAAAAAGTTAAAATAAAAAAAATCAATGTAAAGTATCTAGATATATTTATCGATTACATGCTAAAATGATAGATACTATTTTGGATCTACTGAGTAAATAAAATATATTATCAAGATTAATTTCACCTACCTCTTTTAATCTATATTAATGTGGCTACTAGAAAAAATTTAATTACATGTATGGTTCACACTTCATATCTGTTGAACAGCTCTTCTGTTCCTGGAGTAGTTCTTACTGTCACCAAAAGTTTTAAGGAAAAGATAGAATTTCCAGTATTTCTTTATCACCAAAATTCAGTCTTGGGCTCAAGACCAAGCCTAAGATACCTAAACAGGCATCAGGAAAAAACAACCAAGACCTCATGGCACTGAAGACACTATTTATAGAGTAGAATCCTTGTTTTCACATTGGTTATTGGCTCTGAGGAAAATGGTAATCAACTTCTTACCAGTGTACAAGACCTACCTGCAAGAATTCATCACAGAAAGACCCACCACATTGAGACTGAATGACTAAATCATTCGATTCTTGAACAGGAAATCATAAAACAGCACAAACATCCTACCACAATGCTGTATGCAGTCTAAGGCATTCAATCTCTTTCATTTTTAGCAGCTGCAACTTAAACATAATTCAAGCAATGTGACTGCATCTATTTCTTATACTTAAAGATGCATGGAAACACCAAAAGAATGAATAAATCTGTCTAGGAAGAAATACAGCCACATGTTCCTTAGAAGTGAAGATGGCAAGGCTTCATCTCACGTACTTTGGGTCTGTTTTCATGAAGGACCAGACCCTGGAGAAGGATATTATTCTTGGTAAAGTTGAGGGACAGTGAGAAAGAGAAGATGCTCAACGAGATAAAGTGATACAGTGGCTGTACAGTGAGTTCAAACAGCAATGATTCTGACAATGGCACAGGATTGAGCATTGTTTCATTCTCTTATGCATCTAGTTACTATGAGTTGAAATGGACTTAATAGCATCTAAATACAAATGCCGTCTGACCATGGCTACAAATCTAGTTCCCTCCCACAGCAAACTGATACCAATAATAAAAACTGACCAATGTAATTGATTATGTTGAGGAGAAACTGAGATTCGAATGAATTACAAAACACTCTTCTGAAGAAAGTAGCCTATCTCCGTATTTTAAAACAGTTCTGGTGAAAAGTGTCTTTCAGTACTCAGAAGGAAAAAGTGGTATAGCCGCTCCAAAGGCTTGCCTGCGTATACTCAGAGGTCTGGGACAGATTTTTAAAAACGAAGCATCTGCTACTTGGCTTACGGCAGAAACCCAGGCTGTGAAGATGAGGCCAGACCAGGAGGAAAGAGGAGGAGGACAAGCAAGCTGCCAGAAATAGGCTGGAAAGAGCCCATCATGGGGTTTCTACACGTACACGGGAAAGTCACAGGCAAAGGCATTTCCATGTCCTTGGGCCTCGCTTCCACTTTGCTGCCCTGAGTGAAGAGAAAAGAGTAGGAAAGAATATCTAAATTACTGACTGAGAGCTATGTGTGAGGCACATACCAGATGCTTGGCATAATTTCTCAAACATAATCTCACACCAACCTTGGAAAGCAGCTAATATATATGTGTGTGTGTGTGTGTGTGTGTGTGTGTTTTGGTAAACATGGGGGGAAAGTCAAAGGTTGTTAGGGAAGCTGTCTAATATCATAACGAGTAAATGGCATAGTCTGTTAGAAAACTCATTTATTTCTTCTTCATAGAACAATATTTGTTGATGTTAAATACCGTCAAGTTGGTTCCTACTCACAGTGACCCCTATATAGGGTTTCTGAGGAATGGTTAGTGAGCTTGAACTGCCAACCTTGCAGTTCAAACCAACTTTTTGATCCAGTGCGCTATTCTCCAGTGCCACACCAGGACTCCTTGTAGAACTCTACAGGATATAAAATATTTTTCCTTTGGGCAAAAGATAATGAGGTTAGTCATATAAAAAAAAATATGACAATATCTGTGTGGCATCAAGGTAAAAAAGGATTTCTTTTAAAAGACTCAAAAGAAAAAGAAAAAAAAAAGACAAACTTTAAATAATAAGATGGATAACTATCCATCCATTCATTCATCCAACAAATATTTTTGTACATCTATAAAACTATACTGGTGTAGCACTGTCATATAAGCACTGAAAGACTGGCAGTTCAAATCCACCAGCCGTTCCTTGGAAACTCTATACAGGGTTGCTATGAGTTGGAACCAACACAAAGGTACTTGACATATATCAAAGGATGAAAAGCTTAAGACCCTGGTCTCCTAGAGTTTACAATCTAGGGAGAAACTACATGAAATTAAAATAAACTTTTTTTTCATTAAAGCCATTAAAAAAGGCAAAAAAATATAGGAAACAACAGAAAAGATATATAATGAATTAATATTTAGAATATTAAAATGATGTCTATGAATAAATTAGAAGACAAAAAATTCACACATTATGGGCAAAGTGTATAACTAAGCAGTTGACAGCAGTAGGAACCTAAGGTACTGTGTTTTGACAAAATAGTGCATGCCTGCTGCATTTGTTTGCCAACTGCACCATTCCCTGCTCCACCACATGAAGTACACCACATTTTTGTAAGTGTACTCTGCCAATTCCTTTTTTTTTTTTTTCCAGCAACATATAAAGAGATACTGGCATAGTGACCTTAAGAAATTCTCTCCAAGAGGAGGATGCAGTTGGTTACCTAATGTAAAAGGTAGGTGTTGTTTGCATTAAAATACAGTAATCATGGAAATCCAAATTATAATACCAAAAAGGTCCCACTTCACAATTATGAAACTAGCAAAAATTTAAAAGCTTAGCAATACCATGCATTTGAAATAAAGTGGTGCAATGAGGATTCTTAGATTTTTGTTTCTACTATCAACTCATATCACTACTTTGAACAGTCTGTTTTCATAGCTATAGAGTTTAACACAGGCCTTTCAACCAAGAATCCCACAACTGGTCATAGAACATAGAGAAATGAATGTACAGAAAGAAGAAATGTTCGTGAAAACAAAAGTTAGAAACTACTACATGACCAACAGAAGAATGAGTAAGTTAATTTTGCCATTGACAATGGAAGACTACACACAGTGGGAGTACTGGTGTGACCCTGTGGGTTAATGTGCCGGACAGCAAAGCCATTTGAACTGCAAGATCGGATGTTCAAACTCACCAACCGCTCCTTGGAAACACTATACAGGGTCACTATGGGTCAGAACCGACTCTTCACAACAACAACTACACACAGTGAGCATACATAAAGCAAAATTGCATTGAATAACTTGGATGAATCTCATTCACCAACATGTTGTGTAATATTGTGTTTAAAACAAACAAGTTGTAGAACAATAATCATGGTACAATTTTATTTATATAGAGCTGTAAAAGTACAAAACAACCCTCTCTCTCTCTCTCTCTCTCTCTCTCTCTCTCTCT
>NW_006408674.1:6177977-6179941 GCF_000296735.1 Chrysochloris asiatica
TTGGAAACCCTATACAGGGCTTCTATAGGTCAAAATCGACTTGACAGCACTTAGCAACAAGAAACATTTACAGCCTCAGAAACGCCATGTTGTTGTTGTTGTTAAGTGCCATTGGGTCAGCCCAACTCATAGCAACCCTGTATAGGGTTTCTGAGAAGCAGTTGGTGGGTTTGAACCATTAACCTTGTGGTTAGCAGTACAGTGTTTACCCTATACCAGAAAATCCTATACAGGGTCACTATGAGTCAGAACAAACTCCAAGCACTTAACAACAAGGCTGGAATACCAAAATGAAATTTGTAGCCAAGAATATACGTACTGCCTAAAATACTATCTCATGTAGCAAAAAGCCTAAATGCTTTTTTCCTAAAAGCAGAATGAAAAATAAAAACAAGAAAGATTGGATAGTTTCAGAATGTCAAAGGCTAAGACAGTCCCTATATGAGAGGCTCAGTGTTTGAAAGTATCAGGGAAAGGGGACAAGTGTGGAGAAGGTGCAGAAATGTTCATCTGAAAGGTATTCCACTGAGCTTGGAGAATAGGGAAGGCATAGGACAGGGTGCTGGGTGTACTGGGACATGGCTGGGTCAGAGACAAAGCAAGACTTCATCAGGAACTATGCTAGGCTTCTCGTGTTTTACATCCTCTTAGACACTTGATTCTCCAACGCAACTTGAACTTCCTCTGAGACAGAGAACATACCCTCTAATGAGTGCTCACAATGTTTGGGATTCTGTGTTAGACTATGTGACAGATGCAAGGATAAAGCAGACACAGACTTCAAAAAACACAGGAGAAGAGTAAAATAGGAAGTCAAATGGGGAAGAAAAGCCCTACATAGATATAACCTGATTATCAGACAGAAACTCAACTTTCTGGTGGTGAGATGATGGGAAAAAGATGTGGAAGTCTTGAATTTTGAAGGATGACCAGGATTGAAAATTGATGGCCAGTGAAGAAAGGCTTCATAGGACGGGAGCAATAAGTAGAGGAATCCATGGGCAGCAGAAGTTCAGTTTGACTAGACTGTGGGGACATGACCAGCCACATGCAAGGGAAGACCAAAAATTCAATGATGTCCGTCACACAACAGGATGCCTGGACAAGTAATTACTTTCTTCTGTCTTCCCCATTAATGCTAGATTCATCATGGCTCAATGGAATGACCGGTTTTATTGAGTCAATATACTCAACTAAATGTACAGCTGAAGTCCAACTAGTTCCAAGCAAATATCCTTGTAATCCTAAACTTCAGAAAAAGGTCAGGCAACCTTTGAAGACCTGCCGGGAATGTCTTCTTCCACCACTATACAAGGAAGGCAGTTTGGACCACCTGAAAACAGGCTGGGCCATGACTGAGGGAGAAAAGTGAGTAGGGAGAAAATCAGAAGAGATTCACATCTCTTTACAACTGTAAACAACACATTTTTGTAGCTATAGAAATAAACATAGTTCACTTTTATGAGAGCAAACATCTGTAGGAAAATCATTAGATAACATCTGGCTATTGATGAAAATTTTAAGGGAAAGAGCTTGATTCAAGCCAAGTTTAAAAAAAAAAAAAAGAAAAAGAAAGAAAGAAAAAACACCAATTAATATTATTTAGATTATAGCATATTACGCTTCCTTCCACAGTAAACACACATTGAATCTCTCTATCCTTTAACACCAATGTTCTCCAAGTAGACTCCAAATTCATCCTTTTTCCAAGGCGTCAGTCACTCAAATATTCAGTTCTTAGTGGCACAGCAAAGAATCGCAATACTGGTAGGGCTTTTTGGCAGAAGATAAAAATAGAATGGAACATATTGGGACAGTTAGTGCTACAGATTGAATTGTGTCCCCCCAGATTATATATTTAAATCCTGACCCCAATACCCATAAATAATATTTCATTTGGAAATATCTTTATTATGATAATTCAGCTATATCCAAATAGAATGTGTCCAAAATCCAATCACTTG
>NW_006408674.1:6188446-6190353 GCF_000296735.1 Chrysochloris asiatica
AAAAAAAAACAAGAAATATCACCTAAGATCCTGACTCCATTAAAATGATAAACAAGAAATCGCTCTATATTTATAAATTCAACAATTTAAATGAAAGGGACCAATTTTTTGAAAAGGATAAACTGTCAAAATCTACACACGCTAAATACTCCTATAACAATTAAGAAATTTGATTGACAGTTTAAAACCTCTCAAAGAAGAAATCTCCAGGTTCAGATGGTTTCACTGCAGAACTCTAATAAAACTATTTAAAAAGTAACATCAATTTTTCATAATCCATTAAGAAAACAAAATAAGATAAACTACTCCCTAACTTATTTTATGAAATCAGTACTAACCTGCTAGTAGACAAAAGAAAACTACAGTCCAATAGCTCAAGAATTTACATACAAAAATATTCAATAAAATATTAGGAAATAGAATTCATCAATATATAAAAAGAATTATGCACAATGATGTGGTGCTGTAGGATAAGCACTGGACTGCAAGGTTAGTTTGAACCACAGGTTGGCTGTTCAAACTCACCAACCACTCCTTGGAAGCCCTATACTGGATCACTTTGAGTCAGAGCCTACTAGACCTAGACAGCACTTGACAACAACAAATGCAATGTTCAGGTGAGGTTTATTCCAGGATGTAAGACTGGTTCAATATTTAAAAATCAATCACAGAATCAACTGACTAAAGATGAAAAAAAACACATGATCATACAAATTGTTACAGAAAACACATCTGACAAAATGAACCATTCATGACTTTAAAAAACAAATAAACCTCTCAGCAAAATAAGATTGAAGGAGAACTTCCTCAACTTCATAAAGAACATTGATCTAACACTAATATTAGATTTAATGACCGAAGATTGAATGTTTTCCCCTGGGATCAGGAATAAGGCAAGAATGTCCACTCTCACCATTCTTATTCAACATAGTATTAGAAATGCAAGAAAATGCAATAGACAACAACATTATTGAAAAGAAAGAAATGAAACTAGTTATATTTGCAGACGATATGATTGCCAATGTAGACAATCCCAAGGAATTTAAATCCAAACCCAAAACACTTAGATCTAATAAGTGAGCCCAGAAAGCTTTCAGGATACAAGACCAACACACAAAGACCAATTGTATGTCAATGTACTCGCAACTTACTAATGAAAAATGAAGTGAAACCCCAACAACATGTACAGTCACTCCAAAAAATATGAAATATTAAGTGGAAATTTAAAAAAAAGAAACATATTCAGAGACTTCCAACAAGATGGTGGACTAGGCTGACACAGACCTTCTGCAACAAAGACATGTGAGACCAAATGAAACAGATATGGATGATAATCCTTAACCCTGCACTTCAGTGTAAAGGATAGAGAAGTGGAGTGAATCCCAACTAGGAGAAGAAGCTGAAAAAAAGTGGTAACAGAGGAGACAGATGAGTGAATGGTCAGCTGACCTGATGCAGCACAGCCATCTTAAACTTTTGCAAGTAGCACTCAATTGAGACAAAAAGCTGACAACACAAACATATACCACTGGATGGCAACAAGAAAAATGAGATCTTCCCTTGTTCCCTGCACCTTCTTGGTGACCAGAAATATGGCCAGTCTCCACACTCACCCACCCAACATCCAGTGACACCCCTGCCCTGCACAGCCAGGACTCTGTCTGAGGTTTCAGAAATAGATAATACATAGAAAAGGCAAAAAAATAGAACTGAATCAATGGAAAATCACATTTGTGAGCTTGAAGACAAATCTCCCAACACTAGCCTGATAGAGGAATCATCTGAAAAAAAAAATTACAACAAAAAAAATCCTAAGAAAAACTAAGAATTTTGTGGGACACCATCCTGAGGAATAACTTACATGTGATTGGAATTCCAGAACAGGAAGAGATTAAAAAAAAAAAAGA
>NW_006408674.1:6191313-6192389 GCF_000296735.1 Chrysochloris asiatica
CAAATATAACCATGAATGAAGTGGAGCATAGAGGGACAAAGTTATGTAAGTGTCTTACACATAAACACCTTGAGGGAATAAATTACTAGGCCTGGGAACTCAGGGCCATAATTTGGGAGTACACCACAATTAACTGGAATAGTTAAGTCCACAATGCCAATGTTCCACATCCCCCCATTGCTGAGTAGTAGCAACTGAGATTTTTAAAGCTTGCATCTAAGTTGCAACTATTGGTTCCAAAGGAAAGAACAGTGATGAAAATCAAAGGCACATGGAAGCAAGTAGTCCAATGGATGAACAGACTGAGCAAACATCTTTCTTAATGACCCTGAGACCAGATGAACTAGATGGTACCTAGCTACCACTACCAACTGCTCAGAAAGGAATCACATTGGAAGGTCCTGGATGAAGTGGGAGAATGTGTGCACTGATACTCAAGATCATAAGAACGACCAGGGTTACTGGTCAGACACAACTGGTGGAACCCCCGAGACTAAGGTCCTTAGTCATCCTTCAGGTTAGGAATGGAACTCAACCCATGGCTCATTTTTCAGCCAAACAATAGAGAGGTCAACAAGGAGAACAAAAACAGTAGCCAGGTATGCACACCTTAGAATAATCATCCATTTGAGATCAAAAAGGGCAGCATTTCCCTAAGGACAAGGTTAGGCGGGATTAGGAAAGAAGGAAGAATAGAAACAGGAAACAGGGAGGAAGCAGGATAGGTGATGCTACACTGAGGGGACCAGATAAAACAAAGTGTGCATGAATTGTTGATTGCTCCATAAACCTTCACCCAATTCATAATAAAAAGTCAAAAAGAGAAGGAAAAGAATAAAACTATTTAAGATCTTACTGATGAAAAAAGCCAAAGACAATGTAAGTAAATGGAGACACATACCAACACATACCATGTTCATGTATTGGAAGACTTACATAATAAAGATGCTATTTCTACTCCAAATTGATTAAATATATGATGCTTTCAAAAATCCCACAAAAGATTTGTGTGTATATATGTATTTATGTACATATATATGCATATATGTTGTTGTTGTTGTTAAGTGCCATCGAGT
>NW_006408674.1:6192894-6193369 GCF_000296735.1 Chrysochloris asiatica
CTGGACTGCAAAGTCAGTTTGAACTGCAAGGTCGGTGGTTCAAGCTCACCAGCTGCTCCTCAGAAACCCTATACAGGGTTGCTATGGGTCAGTACTGACTCTACGTCACTTAACAACAACAAGAACATATTCTGTGTGTTATATGTCATTAGGAGGCCAAGCTTCCCTGGTTATTTCTAGAGTGAGCAAATGGTTACCAACCATGTTGGACACCATTTCCAGGGTTGAAGAAGGAAGAACCTTGAGAGTCAGGGCCTACTTGAAGCACTCACTGTCCTGATCAGCAGATAACAGAAAATCCTAGCATTGAAGTCAACAAGGACAGATACTGCTTCTGTCAAAGGACTCATCAATGCCCTATGACAGAAAGACTGATGATTGCATCAACACATCATCTGTATTTCTATGTGTATAAACAATATGTGTATATGCTTATATATTAATTTTACTAGTTAGCCATGTAATAAACAGTGGC
>NW_006408674.1:6195574-6196496 GCF_000296735.1 Chrysochloris asiatica
TCTCTTGACTGCTACTTCCACGAGTGTTGATAGTTGATCCAAGAAGAATGAAGTCCTTGACAACTTCAATCTTTTCTCCATTGATAAGAATGTTCCATAGCATAGGTTGCGTTATTCCCCCTTCCCGCCAGAAAATCTTTCAGCTGTATCTTAAGGTATATCTGGTTGCAAAGAAAGTGACTATGACCCCATCAGACAACACAGTCATAGCCATGTGCAAACTGGGCACCACCCAGGTAAACAGCTCCTCAGAAGCGGCCTGAGCATGGCAGCATGGCCGTCTGCCACCCCACACGTTCCTTCTGCGCTCTGTGCGCTGAGATGCTTTCCTGGCTTTGGCAAAGAAATCTGTAAATGCATCCCAGAAAGTGTTTACAGAGTGTGCAATGGAAGTGCTCTGCCTCTGGAGCTGTAAACTATGCTGCCTGCCACTTGCTGGACCTCCCAGGGATTGGAGGCAGAGCTCAAAGCGCAGCTCAAAGGCACTGGGCTACCTCCAAGACCACAAAACTGTTCCTGGGAAGTGAGGCCGCTGCTCAGGCACCAGCAGACGCCTGATCAGGTTCTGGGAGGGCTTGCTCTCAGTTAAAGGCTATGTGAGAGTGGGTATTAGGTACTCTGTGAACAGGAGGCCCTGCATTATTAATGTAAACTGTTAGCAATGCCAGTACTTCAGCATAAGTGGCCAGGCATCAGCCCTGCTTTCACTCTGCCCATCCCACACCACTGCCCAGCTCTTCTCTTTCACCTGAGCAAAGGATGACCACAAGTTATCTCCAACAAGTAGGCAACCTTCCCCCAGAAGGACAGTCAGCCTGGCTTTACCTTTCAGCTTCACCCCTCCAAAATGCCTGGATGTAATCAAAGCTCTTTAAGTAAATATGTGGATGTTGTTGTTGTTGTTGTTGTTGTTGTTGTTGTT
>NW_006408674.1:6197196-6199007 GCF_000296735.1 Chrysochloris asiatica
ATCAGTAAATATTTTAAGTCACTTTCAGGAAGCAAGGTTGTATCATCTGCATATCGTAGGTTGTTAATGAATCTTCCTCTAATCCTGATGCCACGTTTTTCTTCATAGAACCCAGCTTCTCAGATTATTTGCTCACAGCATACAAGTTGAATAAATACGGTGAAAGAATACAACCTTGTCACACACCTTTCTTAATTTGAAAACATTCAGAGTTGAAAAATTAAAATGTTCCCCTTCTATTTAACAATTCATCATCAATTAGACAGGGCAGTATGCACAAAAATCCTCACCACCCTCTCGTCAGCTGCTCTCTGCCTCTCTGCACCCGTGTGTACACAGCCCCTAGACTTTGTCACTCTCAGATCACTCACCACATTGCACCACACTGTCCAAGTGTAACCACAGCTGCCTGAGCGCCCAAGTCCGCATTTTCCTGGACCCACTAAAACCCTTGAAGAAAGAAGTGATCTCTCAACTTAATCTCCAGACCCCTTTCCTGGTCTGGTCTCTAAGGTTAATGATGCTTTTACCATCTGTATCCTGGATTCAGCATCCCTGCCACATCCAACTCAACCTCATGCCTCCTTTGATTACTGTGCTGCTCCCAACACTGCTGAAGGAGGACTCAGAACCCCTAACTGGCTGAGCTACCCAGACCATTTCCCATAGTCTCCTTCCAAGAGGCTCAATCCTGACTCTCATACCATCAGGAATCCCCTTTCTACTCCCCTCTGTATTTTTCATTAGTGAGGAGGATGTGCACAAGGACACCATGGAACAACAGTTAATCTGGCTTCTAATTGTATCTCTTCTTCTTCATTGACACCTTATTGTCGTCCTCTAACATTGTCCAGGTATTATCTCTTTTCATAATTTCTATACTAAAGGAAATTCCATTTGTTACAGAATAGAATCGTTCCGTAGGGTTTTCTTGATTCCAGTCTTTGCAAAAGCAGATCGCTGGGCCCTTCCTCTGAGAAGTCACTGGGTCAGTTTGAGGTAGCAACCTTTTTTTTTTTTAAGGTTTTTATTGTGGATTGAGTGAAAGTGTACAGGACAGATCATCAGTTTTACATTCAACAAATCATACACCTTGTTTTATTACAATGATTATAATCCCCTCCATGTACCATCAGTTAACAGTATTTATCTCTATCCACTTTAGTTAAAAAAAAAAAATCACTCAAGCATATATAATAATTTACATCTCCAAAGGGCACATTCTGCAGGTCTGCCTCCTGGCCACTAGCTCTTAGTCCCTCTCTTCCCATGAATCTAGAGTCATCAGCCACTCCCTCTCTCCATGTCCACATCTCTGTCTCTGTCTCTGGCATCGCTGCTTCTCTGGATAAGGTCCTGAATTCTGCTTGTGCTCTTCTCCCTTGATGGTCCGAGGATCCTCTGTTTCTAGACTGTAAGATTAACCACTCCCCTGTTTTTGTTACAAAACTTTTACCTTTACAATTGTGACAGTCGTAATTAGTCATGATAACGATTATTCACTATTGAATCATATGAATCTTATCCCCATCTCTTTTCACCAGATCCATCTAGACAAGATGATAGCTATTAAGTGGGGACTCTTTCTTTCCCCCCATACTCTTAAACTAAACTCCTATTGAAACCTGGTAAGCCAGTCACATCGTGCCTTTATCGCCCCCTCATTTTAGGCAGCCAATGTCTAAGTTGCCAATCCCTATCCCTATCTACCCTGTGTACAGAGGGGATAGCATTGATACTTGATGTGAAGACTCCTTCACTCTCTGTTGGTATTTAGAGTTACTACCTCTCTGAGTATAGGTCAGGTTCAT
>NW_006408674.1:6199557-6213609 GCF_000296735.1 Chrysochloris asiatica
TTTTTTAATCCTTTTTTGTGTTTGTTTTTCTATCTTAGTAGTGTTGAGAGATTTATCTTCTAGCTCACTAGTTGTGGCTTCTATCTCTTCAATTCTACTCCTTTGCCCTTTCAGTGTATTGTCCATTTCTGATATTCTATTATTAATTATTTGGACTTCTTTGTCTAGATTTTGAATTGTTTCCAATGCTGTATCTCTCTTATTTGATTGTTCCTGCAGTACTTTCCTGACTTCTTCCTTATTTTTCTCAACTCCATTGTATAGTGTTTTGATACAATTTATCATCTTTTTTCTGAATTCCTTCTCAGGCATTTCCAAAGCCTGCCCATCTTCTAGTATGGAGTGTAGGTCTACTTCCAGCTCATTTACCTCAGCCACTTTATCTCATTTCTGGACATGTGCTGATAAAGTCATCTGCTTCTGTTTTAGGGCATATTAAGGAGTTATCTGTAGCCTTAGTACTTAGATGGGTGTGTATTTTGGTATTTTTTATGCTTTCTGTTTGCCTCCAGGTAGATGTGATCAGGAGATGGGCTTCCCTTTTCACTCTTCTTCCTGAGAAATTTCAAGACGCCACTGTTGGTTGTTGTGACGTAACTCAGAATATAATTTTTGGCCTATTTCCTTTTTAGTCTGCCTGCCCTGCTCCACAATCCCGTTCAGGCCTTTCTAGTTATAAACAGTTCAGAGCTGGCTGTGGCCATTTGGTTTTAAGTGGAAACTGTCTCTTTAAAATTTGAGGAGATTTGTGCGCATGCATAGTAGTACCCTTCGAGGTGGGGGTTGGGTGTCCACTCACTCAGGCACCCCTGGTAGTCACCAGACTGGAGATGTGCAGACAGTAAGAGATCAATGAACAGATACAAAAAAAAAAGAGTGTCCACACCTTCATCTCCATGGTTCTGTCAGGTGTCCGGGGCTGCTCTGATCCTTCCCCCGCTTGGTCTTGCCAAAATGGTGGCTCCAGTAGCAGCTGAGCATCTTGAATTAGTAAGCAATGGATTTCTTGCTTCTGCTACACATTCCCCTAGCTGTAAGCCTTCCAACCTTCTAAATATTCCTTTATATATGTTTCAGAATTCTGGGACCATCCCCTGAGCCTGCTTGGTCCGGTATTCTGTGTTGTTGCTGATGGAGATCCTCACTGCACTTCCACCCAATCCGCCATCTTGTTTGTTCCTAAGCCAGCAACCTTTTAAGCTAGCAGCTGAGTTCAAACCATTTACACCACCCAGGAATCTCATACACTTATTTGTTGTTACTGTTAGGTGCCATCAAGTCAGTTACGACTCATAGGGACCTTTTGCACAACAAAACAAAACACTGTTCAATCCTGGGTCAACCTCACTATCATTGCCATGCTTGAGCCCATTGATGCTGCCACTTTGCCAATCCATCTGGCTGGGGGGAGTTTTCCTCTTTGTCTCTGAATCTCCACCCTACCAAACATGATATCCTTCTCCAGCGACTGGTCTCTCCTGACTATATGTCCTAAGTATGAGAGACGAAGTTTGGCCATCCTGGCCTCCAAGGAGCACTCTGGCTGCACTTCTTCCAATACAGATCTGTTGGTTCTTTTGGCAGCCCACAGCACTGTCCAGCATACACTCACAGCTTCTCCATTTTATAATACAGCTTAAGATGCACTGCTAAATGAAACACACCTGCCCTCAGAATTCCTTTCTCTGATGACCAAAGTGAGCACTTCTATTTGGATTTAAGCATGACAGAGTTTAATATGCCCCAATTGTTATCAAATTGACTGCACTTTTCAATGATATCAAACGATGGGAAATATATGGTGAGGAGGACATTCTTTTCACTGCCAATGGGAGTGTGGACTGGTATAACTTGGTAATAAAGAAAATGTTGATTTACAAACATGACAATTTAATATTTCAATAGTGGAAAAACTCAAAACAACTCAGAGGTATGACTAGAATATGGGGAAGCAGAATTCAATCTTACCTATTAGCTGGGCCCATTATGCCTCCTAAGATTAGAATTATCTTTGTTTAGGAAAATAGCTATCTAACTTTCATATATGGTGTGAGGTAAAGGTCCACCTTAATTCTTTTGCATGTGGAAATCCAGTTTTCCTAGTCCCTTTTATTGAAGGGACTATTCTTTCTTCATTGAATGGACAATACACCCTTGTCAAAAATCAATTTTGTGCAAGTGTATGAGTTCATTTCTGAACTCTCAATTCTATTCTCTTGCTCTATATGTCTACCATTATACCACCACCAGGCTGCTTTGATTACTGCAGCAGAAAACAGGTATTGAAGCAGTTAGTGGAAGATGAACTCTTGAGAAGACAGATGAAGGGGAGGTAAAAGACAAAAGAGAGAGGCATTCCCACTAGTACTCCATAGGAGGTCAGTGTGGGTTGCTAGGAGAGAAAACGGTAGTGACAAAACAACAGGGAGGTAAAAAGGGAGAATAGAAAACCACAATTTCTTGCCAAATATCCACAAAACCCTGTAAAAATATCAAATTGTCAAATATCCTTGAAACATTCAAATATCCTTGAAACGTTCATGAAACTGAGTACCATTAATATGTTTTTTAAATAAAAACTTAGGACTCTAGATTCGTGGGAAGAGAGGGACTAAGAGATAGCAGCCAGGATGCAGACTTACAGAATGAGCCCTTTGGTGGTGTAAATTATTATAAATGACTGAGTGTTAAAAAAAAAAAAAGAGCTAAAGTGAATAGAGAAAAATACTGTTAACTTGGAGGGGATTGTGATCATTGTAATGAAAAAAGGTGTATTATTTGTTGAATGTAAAACTGATGATCTGTCCTGTAAACTTTCATTCAATCCACAATAAAAACTTAAAAAAAAAATTAAAAGGGTCACATTCTACAAAAAGGAAACAAACCAGAATTAATAGCAAACAATCTTTAAAACACTTCTTGAACAATTATGCAATATTTCCCTTTGTTCTGACCAAACAAGTGTTTAACTTTTGATGACACAGATGTAGCAAAACATAAATTACGAAAGTTGATTTAACAAGCAGGAAAAACCCGAAGAAAAAAAAGACAATAGTAGTCAAATGAAAAGTTAAAAAGCTGTCAAAGTAATACTGCCCTAGAAAAGAGTCAGTGCCACATTGATTTTACTGGTAAATTCTTTTCAATGTTCATGGAATAGATTATTCCAATGCTGATTCAGGGAAAAAAGAAATAAAATGAAGGTAAGTGCCCTAATTCATTTTATGAAGTTAGTAAAAATCTTGACACAAAAACATTAAAATATAATATAACGCGAACCTATGAATATTAATGAGTCTAGTAATTGTCAATAAAATCTTTGCAAACTAAATCCAGCTGAATATTTATAAGTCAATATATCATAGCCAACTCTGTGTTCCAAGAACACACACAGGATGATTCAATTTTAGAAAACCTATTAATGTGATTCATCATGTTACTAGGTCAGAGGAGTAAAGAATCTAGATCGCTCTGAACAACCCTGGTAATCAAGTACACTGGGAACTGCAGTTTTATGTATTCACCATGGGCAACAATTGGCTCAGTAGAAGGTACCCAGGAGAGCAGAACTACACTAGGTTATGGACAAACAGAATGGCAGTTGTAGTAGATTCTCAGTTTAAAAGCTCTTCCCCCCAATGCCAAATATCAAAATACACCAAATACATGCCCACTCACACATACACACACACAAAGACAGAGAATGGGGTCTACTAGGTAAGGCAGTGTTTTTTTCAAACTGTGAATGCAGATCATAATGAGATGAAACTAACTCATTAAGTCTTAAGCCAGCCATTTTACTCATGGAATCAATTAGAAAGAGATGGGTGGAATAAGATGGGATGGGATAGAATAGCAAAGGTCAGGGTCATTATCAGTATACTGAAATTATAATAAATGAAAATAAACTATGAATTAAAAATGAGAAAATTATTCACAACATAGGAAAGACAAGAGTTAATACTCTAGCTAAAGAATGCCTATAAATCTAATAAGGTATTCTAATAGTATAAAATCTGTTGTTTTATTTCTAACGTCTTAAAGAAGCAATATACAACAGCACTAATATAAATACTCCAAAATATTTTTTAAGAGTCCCTCACTAATAAGATTTGCTTAAGTCTTATATTTTACTAGGTTGCAAGATAAGAATATACAATGATAGTTACTAGTCTGCTGAGCAATACCTGAGGTCTTAAAAGCTAGAAAGAAGACATATAACATACATCTATCTATTGGTCTCTTCTCATACAGAGCAAAAGACAAAGAAAGAAACCGAAGACTCAAAGAAGGAAATGGTCTACAGGACAAACAGTCTGCACAAACCATGGCCTCATCCATCATCAGACCAGAAGAATTCAATGGTAGCCAGTTAACAATACTGACTGTTCTAATCTGGACCATAATAAATGGACACTGTCAGAATGGAAGAAATAGGACTTTAAATTCCTAAAAACAAAACAAAAAAACAGACTTACTGGACAGTTTGAGACTGGAGGATTCCCTAAGACCACTAACATAAACTAATTCTTCAACTCTTGAACTACAACTAATCTCTTGCTGTTGTTGTTAAGTGCTGTGGAGTCAGTTCCGACTCATAGCGACCCTGTACAGGGTTTCCGAGGCTGTAAATCTTTAAGGGAGTAGAAAGCCTCCTCTTTCTCCCGCGGAACAGCTGGTAGTTTCAAACTGCTGACCTTGTGGTTCGCAGCCCAATTCGTAACTACTACGAGACCAGAGCTCCATCTCTTAGATCATCTAAATAACAGATTGGCTCAAAAAGCAATGAATATCATCTGTAAATACGGTCATGGATTGAACTGTGTCCCCTTCAAAATAGGGGTCAATCATGACTGGGTCATAATTCTCACTGCTTTCCCAGTTATGTGGCTTGGTAGGTACGTAATGATATAATTTGGCAGTATGGGATCATTCCTCATGATGTGATCTGATGTAATTATCTTCCATTTGTAATGAGCTGTAAATCCTGACCTCAATGTGTTAATGAGGCAGGATTAGGTTATATTAATGAGGATGAAGTTGTTTGTTATGTCGATGAGGTAGAATTAAGGTAGGATGCAACACCCTTACATCACAATTCTGATCCAATGCGACCTAAATTTTCATGGATTGTGAGCTGTATTGCACACATATGTATCACACAAAACATAAAAGTGATTATAAAGGGAGGAACCTCCCCCCACCAAGAAAGAAGAGCTAGGAATAGAGCATGTCCTTTGAACCCACTAAGAATCTCCAAACCCAGGGAAAGGTTAATACCAAATGACACAAGACGATCTCCAAGGGACCCCAGGCCCACAGACGTGGAATAAAGGCAAGGACCTTCCCCTAGAGGCGACAGAAAGACAAAGCCTTCCCCTAGGACTGGCACCCTGAATTCAGCCTTCTAGACTTCTGAACTGTGAGAATACAAATGTTTGTTTGTCAGTCAGCCACTTGTGGCTATAGCAGCACCCTTACATAAATAACTGGGATAAGTACTACGCTCCTCTTAAAAATAACCTATATGAGGTCAAACGGTCAAAAAATTACTTTAAAAAAATAAAATAAAATGAGAATGTGAATGGGCAGGGAAACGAAACTAATGGCAAAGAACCAGAACAGAAATAGTAAGAATGTGCATGAATGTGAAGAATGTAACCAATGTCGCTATACAATTTGTGTAGAAATTTTGAATGGAAACACTCACCCCAAACACAATAAAATATTAGTTTAAAAAGAAAGAAAACTTTCTGGAGGACTATTAATTGGATAGTGCAAATGAAGATCTTAAAACCTCATGTAGCTTTTGACTAAAAAATCATACCTCAATAAATATATTTTTCTAAAACTGGATTCAAATACGATGAAAAATATGATTAAATATGGATATGCAATGATATTTAGAGCAGCATTATCTGCAATAGTTAAAAAAAAAAATAAGACCAACCTAAATATTCCACAATAAAAAAACTAGTTAATAAAACTTATGACACATCCAAATGATGCAGGCCAGTGAAGACAGTGTAAAAAATGTTATTTTTGGGAGATCCATCCAGTCAGTCTGAACTCAAAGCAACCCAACGTAAGACAGAAAGAGAACTGCCCTGCTCACAGTTTTTCCTATGCTTGAGTTCACTGCAGTAGCCACTGAGCCAATCCGTCTCACTGAGGGTCTTTCTCTGTTTCACTGACTTTATGAACCAGGATGTCGTCCTCCAGAAATTGGTCTATCTTGGTGTCATGTCTAAAGTATTTGAGAGGAAGTTTCAACATCCTCAGTTCTAATGAACAACACAGATTTGTTCATTCTTCTGATATTCCCTTGTGCATTTAATATGCTCCACCAACACCATAATTCAAATCTTCTTCCATTTTTCAAATTTGTATTCTAGCTGTTCCAAACATACGGTAACTGGGGGTTGGGGGGGAGGACCTGTTGTGGGTCAGGCACACCTTAGTTTTCAAAGTGTTGTCTTGGCTTTTAGCATTTTAAAGAGGTCATTTGCAGCAAATCTGTCCAATTCAATATATTGTTGACTTTTTGATGATTGCTTTCCTAGGCATTGACTGTTGTTGTTGTTGTTAAGTGCCAGTGAGTTGGTTTTGATCCATAGTGAGGCATTGATTGTAGATCCAAGTAAAGTTAAATCCTCGACAGTTTCAACAGTTTCTCTATTTATCATGATGGTACTTATTAGTCCAGATGTGAGAATTTCTGTTTTCTTTATGTTGAGGTATAATCCATACTGCAGGCTGTATTCTTTGATCTTCATCAGTAAGTGCTTCAAGTCTTCATTGTCAGCAAACAATGATGTATCATCTGCACATCATAGGTTGTTAATGACCTTTCCTCCAATCCCGATGCCCTGTTCTTCTTCATATAGTCTAGCTTCTCCGATTATCTGCTCAGCACGGACTATTTCCTGGTTTTAAACCACGTAGCACGTCCTTGTTCTGTTGGGATGATTGCCTCTTGGTCTATGTAGAGATTCCACATGAGTACAATTTAGTGTTCTGGAATTCCTCTTCTTTGCAATGTTATCCATAATTTGTTATGATCCACACAGAAAAAAATTCAATGATCTATAAAAGTATTTGTCACATTGTTAAATCTAAAATAATAGTTATAGTCAAAATACAGTAGAATCATTTTTAAAGTATAGATATGCAGCCTCCACTAACTAGCCTGAGGCCAGAGGAATTGGATAATAATTCCTACCAACTGCTCTGTTACCACTACCAACTGCTCTGATAGAGATCATAATAGAAGATTCTAGACAGTGTAGGAGAAAAATGCATACCAAAATTCAAAATCCTACAAAAGACCTGGCATACTAGTCTGATCGAGGCTTGTGGAACCCTGAGATATAGTCCTTGTTGTTTGTTATGAAGTGCCTTCGAGTCAGTTCTGACTCATAGCGACCTTGTATAGAGTTTCTAAGGAGTGGCTGGTGAGCTTGAACCACAGACCTTGCAGTTCAAATAGACCTTGCAGTCCAGCGCATTAATCTGCAGCACCACACCTTTGACACCTTCGTTCCCAGAGATCACTTTTCAGTCAAAGGACAAGTTGATAAATAAACAATAGCACCCATGAGGGTCATGCTCCAGCACAACTATACAAGATCAAAAGGACAAAATCTGCCCTAAAAAAAAGTACAGAAGGCAGGAAGGGGCAGGAACAATGGAAACAGAATGCAGGGAGGAGTGGTAAGAATGTTGAGGTGATCACAGCTAATGTCAAGAAAAAAAGTGTGTCTACATTGTTGAATAGGAAATTAATTTGCTGTGTTCCCTTTCACCCAGTGACAATAAAATGTTCAAAAAAAATCAAAATAAAAGTATACATGTATCTATCAACATTCTAAAAAAAAGTATTATTGAAAGATTCAACAAAAGATTGAAAACTGGTAGAATAAAAAAATATATTTATTTTCATCTTTATTCTTTCCTGTGTTTTCCAAGGTTTTTAGAATAAATGTTTTTAAGCCAGAGGGGATAAAAAAAATCACAAAGGTAATTTTTAGATAAAGGGAGAAGAAAATTTAAACAGTCCCTTATTACTGTAAATATTTTTTATTAATAAAATAGTTGTTCTTCTTGCATTTAAATTCTTTTCAAAATGATATTCCATTATATTTATAAATGAAATCTTGGAGAAGAAACATGTTTCTGAGTATTTGACCACGATAATTTATACATTGGCTGAAGCTATTCAGTGCTGACAAATTCCAGAAAGTAATTGCATAAAATACTTGGAGAGGAAATTGCTTGATGCTCCCATGCTATTTATGGAAATTAGCATCTTTGTAAAAATAAACTGAAAGCAATCACACTCATCAGCCTTGAAATGTGGTTTCCATAAGATGTTAGCTTTGGTGCTTTAAGATCCATTAGCAGTGCTGTGGAGAAACACTGTCGACATTTTTTTCTGTTATGAAACATGTACATATAATTGGTTTTTTCCTCTTGTATCTTTAAGAAGAAGTCCTTTCTCTCTTTGGTCAACAGGTACACTGAAATATTCACTTCCCAAAGAAAAAAACACCATTTCCTTTATACAATGACTCACTTTCTCTATTACATCTTCTCTCTGATTCTATTCCTTCAAATGTAACCGATCATTTCACAATATCAGGTATTGTGGGCCCCTAAAATTTGTTCAAAGCCTAAAGGAATTTTCAATCCCTTCTCCTCCCACATCCCCATGAAATTACTTGCAAAGAAGTTAGATTATACCAGGTTCTGAAATGCCTTCCTTATTCATCCCCTCTTGTTTACCACTAACTTCCTACCATTGTCTTCTCCTGCACGTAAGACTTCCTCTTTACCAGCCTCACTATCCTTTACTCAGTGTATCCACATAGTCTAATGGAGTCATAAGAGGGCCTCCCATCACTTCTTGATCAATAACCAGAGGCTTCTGTGCTGACAACTGAATAAAGTCTTAGCATGAGAAAGCTGGACAATAAAGAAGGAAGATCGCAGAAGAACTGATGCTTTTGAGTTATGGTGCTGGAGGAGAATATTGAAAGTGCCATGGGCTGCCAAAAGAACCAACAGATCTGTGTTGGAAGAAGCGCAGCCAGAATGCTTCTTGGAGGCCAGGATGGCCAAATTTCATCTCTCATACTTCAGACGTATTGTCAGGAGGGACCAGTCGCTGGAGAAGGATATCATGTTTGGAGGGTCAGAGAAAAAGAGGAAGACCCCCCCTAGCAAGATGGATTAGCTAAGTGGCAGCACAGATTGACTCTAGCATGACAATGATAGTGAGGTTGGCCCAGGATCAGGCAGTGTTTCGTTCTCTTGTGCATAAGGTCGCTATGAGTCGGTACCGACTCGATGGCATCTAACAATAACAACATGCACTTCAAGTGTCCATAAATTGTCTGTTTCTATCCTTATACTCCATGCTGCCATGGGGCCTATTCTTCAAACACACCGTGCCAATGGAGATAGAGAAGAGGAAACAGATTAGAGATATTACTGAGGTGACACAAACAGGAGTTAGTGGATGACTAGGTTCAGGGCATGAGTTACTGAAAAGAAGGTATGTAGAGTGACTGCAGGATTTCTGGCTCAAGTGACTAGTAAATGGAGAAGCCAGACACTGAGACAGAGCTGGTGAGGAATTCGTTTTGAGAAGTGTTGTTGGTGAGGCCCATTGGAAACATTCTGGTGAAAGCAAGTAGTTGTTCTTGGATAAACTGGTCTGTCAATCATGAAAGAAGCAAGTTGAACCCCTCAGAGATACTGGATCATTCCATTTGGAGTGTCCCTTGCATTTAAAGGTATATAAAAACAAGAGCAAAAAAAAAAGTTATAATGATCTTGTTTTATTTTCAATATCTACATATAACAGTTGATGTAAAATAATGGGCAAGTTTTTGTCTGTTGAGTATACCTATATAATCCTATATAAAAAGAATATCAAAAGAACACATAAATCTCTGTTGGAAGAAGTACAACCAGAATGCTCCTTAGAAGTCAAGACAGCAAGACTTCAATACTTCTGACACATTATTATGAGGGACCAGTCCCTGGAGAAGGACCTCATGCTTGGTAAAATTTAGAGTCAGTAAAAAAACCAGATGAATTGGCACACTAGCCGCAGCAATGGCTCAAGATTGGCAGCAATTATAAGAATTGAGCAGGACCAGGTGATGTTTCCTTCTGTTGTACATAAGATCATTATGGGTCAGAACTGACTGGATGGCACCTAACAACAAATAAGAGAACATACATTATTATGAGATCTGGGTTCCCCTGTAATAAACCTCAGGCAGAAGTCTCTGGAGTAGAAACCAGAGAAATGAGTAAGGCTGTTAGACAAGAACATTGAGAAGCAGCTAAGAGGAGTCACAGGAGACCCAGAGAAAGGCACAGAATAGAATGGTCAGAGAAGTAGAAAAAGAACAAGGAGTACAGTTATCACAGGTGTCAAACAAGGAGGGTACTCCCATTCATTCGGACACTGGATCTTCCCTGGATCTACCCAATGACTCCATCTTGCAGATTCCCAGCCTATCACGAATAACTAAAAGCAACAAACAGAGTGTAAAATTATAGCAATGATCTTATTTGATTGCCATTCTTCTAAGTCTTTGCTCTGGATAGGGAACAATAGGAGGCATGCAACAGAGCTTGGTGTGGGAGTTCTGATGAAGGATGACCAGAAGGCTTGGATATCCTTCAACTGTGGTGGGATCATTTAAAAAATGATAGTTGCACAACATGAAGAATGCAATCAAGGCCACTACATTTTATATGTAGAAAGTGTTGAATTGGTCAATGTTTATGTATATTTGTACTACCTTAAAAAAGAAAAATAGATATGATGGTTTCGCCCCAGTATTCATGTTGTTGTTGTTAAGTGCCATCGAGTTGGTTCCAACCCATAGTAACCCTGTATAAGGTTTCCGAGAAGGAGCTGGTGAGCTTGAACCACTGACCTTTTGGATCAAACTGACTTTGCAGTCCAGTGCATTAACCCATAGCGCAGAATCAGGACTACTAGTGTTGTTAGGGAAAAAAAGTAACTAATGCTGGTGACAGTGTGACCAGAGACTGGAATCCTTAAATGCTGCTGGTGGGACATAAATGGTGCAACCACTATAGAAAACAGTACAGTGCTGCCTCCGAGTTGAAACAAAAACACCATTTGTTGTTGTTGTTAGGTGCCCTCTAATCAATTTCAAATCATAGTGACCTTATGTGCAACAGGACATATTATCAGACTTGTCACTCCCGATAATATGTCCAAAGTCTGAGAAACAAAGTCTCACCATCTTGGCTTCTAAGGAGCATTCTGGCTGTACTTTCTCTAATACAGATTTGTTTGTTCTTCTAACAGTCGATAGTACTTTTAATATTCCTCTCCAATGCCATAACTCAAATGCCATCAGTTCTTCTACACTATTCCTTATTCATTGTTCAACATGTCTATGAAGCTATTATAAATACCATGACTTGGGTTAGGTGTGCCTTAGTCCTCAAACTGACATCTTTGCTCTTCAACACATTAAAGAGGTCTTGTGCAGCAGATTTTTCTAATGCAGTACATCATTAGATTTCTTGATTGCTGATAGTTAATCGTGGATACAAACAAAATGAAGGCTTTGACAACATCAGTCTTTTCTCCATTTATCTTGATATTATTTATCTGTCCAGTGGTTGAAATTTTTTGTTTTCTTTACTATGAAGTGCAATCCAAGCTATGGTCTTTGATCGTCATCAGTAAGTACTTTAAGTCCTCTTCCCATTCAGCAAGCAAGATTGTATCATCTGCATATCGCAGGATGTTAATGACTCTTCCTCTAATCCTGATGCCACATTCTTCTTCATATAATCCAGCTTCATGGATTATTTGCTAAGCATATTGATGGATAAGTGTGGTGAAAAATACAACTCTGACACGCACTTTTCCTGATTTTTAAACCACTTAGTGTCCTTATTCTGTTCAAACGACTATGTACAGGTTCCTCATGAGCACAATTAAGTGTTTCAGAAAACTCATTCTCCGCAATATTGTCCATACATTGTCATAATTCCCAAAGTTGAAAGCCTTTGCATAGTCAATAAAGCACATGTAAACACATTCTGGTATTCTCTGCTTTCATCCAAGATCCAGCCAACATCAGCAATGATAAAGCTAGTTCCACTTCCTTGTCTGAATCCAGCTTGAACCTCTGTCCTGTCAATGCACTGTTACAGCTGTTTTTTTTTTAATTATCTTTGGCAAAACTTTATTTCCATGTAATATCAATGATGTTGTCCAATGATTCCCACGTTCTGTTGAGACACCTCTCCTCGAAATGGGCACAAATACGGATCTTTTCCAATCATTTGGCCAGGTGGCTGTCTTCCAAATTTCTTGGCAAGATGAATGAGTACCTCCAATGACGTTATCAGTGTGTGAAAGATTTCAATTTGCATTCCATCAGTTTCTGAAGTCTTGTTCTTTGAGAAATGCTGTGTTCTTCCCTTTTTGTTTTCTGACTTCAGGTAGTTGTACATTTCATTATAATATTTGACTTTGTCTTCTCAACCTGCCCTTTGAAATTTTCAGTTCTTTTACGTTCTCATTTCTTCTATCCACTTTAGCATCTCTATGCTAGAAAGCAAGGTTCAAAGTCTCTCCTGACATTCACTTTGGCCTTTTTCTTCTTTCTTGTCTTCTTAATGACCTTTTGCTTCTTCCTGTTTGATGGTGCTGATGTCATCCTACAACTCTTCTGGTCTTCGGTCATTAATGTCTAATGTACTAATGATAATATTGGGTGTTTCTACCATCTCTTCCCATAGATGTAGTCAATCTGATTTCTGTGTATTCCATCTGGTGAAGTATATGTGTATAATCATCTTTATGTTATTTTTAAAATGCTGTTTGCAATGAATAATAAATCCTTGGTCTTGAAAAATTCTTAAATGCCAGCATCTCTACTATCACCAAGCCCATATTTCCAACTACTGATCTTTCCTCTTTGTTTCCAGTCTTTGCATTCCAATTGTAAGTAATTACCATAAATCCTGATTGTATGTTTGATCAAATGCAGACTGAATAAATTGGCAGAATTCTTCAATTTCATCATCACTGCTTTAGTAGCTGGTGTGCAAATTTGAATTATAGTAGCATTAACTGGTCTTCCTTGGTGGAATATGGATATTATCCTATCACAGACAGCATTATACTTCAAGATAGATTTTGAAATGTTCTTTCTGATGATAAATGCAATGCCATTTCTCTTCAATTTGTCATTCCCAACATAGTCAACCATATGATTGTCAGATTCAAAATGGCCAATATCAGTCCATTTCAGCTCACTAATGCCTAAGACACACCGACCTTTATGAGTTCCATTTAATTTTTCACAACTTCCAATTTTCCTAGATTCATTCTTTGTACATTCCACGTTCTAATTATTAATGGACTCTTGCAGCTGCTTCTCCTCATTTTGAGTTGTGCCCCATCAGCAAAGGAAGGTCCTGAAAGCTTTACTCCATTCACGGCATCATGGTCAACTCTACTTTGAGAAGGCAGTTCTTCCCTAGTTGTATTTTGAGTTGTATCTGAGGGGCTCATCTTCTGGCAATATATCTGACAATATTTTGATGCTAATCATAATGTTTTCATTTTCCTGCTTTGTATCTGACTATGTTCCACTGCTATTCAGAACTGACTAGATGGCACTTAACAACAACAACAACATGAGAAAAATATTGAATGATGCAGAAAGCATCAAAAGAAGATGGGGCGGGGCTTGATGGCAGCTAGGATGGAGATGCAGTGAAGTTCACCATTAGCGATAACACAGAAAACCAGGCAAAGCAGATCCAGGGCAGAGCTCCAACACTTGGAACCACAGAGATAGGAATATTTAAAAGGTTTGAAGGCTTACAGGTAGTGGAACTTGTAGCAAAAGTAAGAAATCATGAACTTTTTAATCTGCTGGGATCAGCAGCCCCAAACTGACAACTTGGGTGAGATCAAATGGCAAGACCAAGTGGGGGAGCAGACACACCATGGAAAAACGCTGCAGAAACCTC
>NW_006408674.1:6222488-6224065 GCF_000296735.1 Chrysochloris asiatica
AGAGGGAGAGGGACTGTGTGCTGATGACTGGTGGGGTCAGACTTGCAGGGTATACCCTGTGGTTGGTTGATGATGCATGGCGGGGATTGTAACCATGGCAATGAAATGATATATGATAGGATGAAGATAAAACCAATGTTCTCCCATATAAACTATCACATAATTCACAATAAAACATTAAAAAAATTTTAAAAAGATGTTAGGAATCACAGAGTCACTGTACCAAACAAAATCGTCAATGTTCAACCACTTCAAGAGGTAGCACATGATCAAGAACCACTAATACTTAAAGAAGTCCAAGCTGCACTGACGGCATTGGCGAAAGCAAGGCTCCAGGAATTGACAGAATACAAAATGTAGTCTTTCAACAAACTGATGCAGCACTGGAGGTGCTCATTCATCTATGCCAAGGAATTTGGAAGAGAGCCATAGCTGTGCCCCTTTCAAGGAAAGATGTCCCAACAGAATGCAGAAATCATCATTAATATCACATGCATGTAAACAACATCAGCAATATTACATGTAAGTAAACTTTTGCAGAACGTAATTCAAAGTGACTGCAACGGTACATCAACAGAGAACTGCCAGAAAGTCAAATCCGATTCAGAAGAGGAGGTGGAACTAGGGATGTCAGGTGGATCTTAACTGGAAGTAGAAAACACCAGAACGATGTTTACTTCTGCTTTATTGACTATACAAGGCTTTTGACTATGTAGGTTACCACAAACTATAGATAACATCACAAAGATCGGGTATTCCAGAACACTTCATTGTGCTCATGAGGAATTTGCACATAGACCGAGAGGCAGTTGTTCACAATTAACAAGGGAATATGGAATGGCTTAAAATTTTTCACCATACTTATTCAATCTGTATGCTGAGTAAATAATCTGAGAAGTTAGATTATATTAAGAACAAAGTGGCACCAGGATTGTAGGTATGCAGATGATACAGGCTTGCTTGCTGAAACAAAGAGAACTTAAATTACTTACTGATGAAAATCAAAAACTACAGCCTGCAGCATGGACTGCACCTCAACGTAAACAAAACAAAAATCCTCACAATTGGACCAGTAAGTAAGATCATTATAAATGGAGGAAAGATTAAAGCTATCAAACACTTCATTTTGCTTGGATCCACTTATGGAATCAGCAGCCATTAGGCAAATGGCTGCACAAGATCGCTAAAGTCTTATAGAACAAAGATGTCAGTTTGAGGACTAACGTGTGTCTGACCCAACCCATGGTACTGTCAATTGTCTCATATACATGTGCAAGTTGGGATAATGAATAAGGAAGATCATAGAAGAATTGATGCATTTGAGTTATGTTACTGAAGAAGAATACTGAAAGTACCATAGAGCACCAGAACAAACAGATCTGTCTTGTAAGAAGTTACAGCCAGAATGCTCCCTAGAAGCAAGGTTGGGGAGACTTCGTCTCTCATACTTCGGACATATTATGAGAAGGGGCTAGTTCCTATAGAAGGACATCCATCATGCTTTGTCAGAAAAAAAGAGAAAGAACCTCAATGAGATGGTTTGACACAGTGGCAGCAACAGTGGGTTCAAGTGTAGC
>NW_006408674.1:6224790-6233290 GCF_000296735.1 Chrysochloris asiatica
GAATAGAAATGGGAAACACAGAGTAGAAATGGGATGAGTGATTTACACGGTGGGGGACTACAATCAATGACATGAAACGATGTGTCTGAACTGCCGAGTGGAAAACTAATTTGCTCTGTCAACCCTCACCCAACTCACAATAAAATGTTTAAGAAATAAAATCAAGGTGTTGGCAGGGCTGGTTCCTTTTAGAGGCTCCTGAGAACGAATCTGTCCCTAGCCTCTTCCCACTTCTAGAGGTTGCCAGCATTCCTTAGCTACTGACCGCATCACTCCACTGTTGTTTTTGTTGACATGTCTCTACTTCCTCTGCCTGACTCCTCCTGCAGCCCTCTTACAAAGACTGTTGTGTTATCTAATCCAAGTCCATCACCCCATCCCAAAATCTTTAATTACATCTGCAAAGTCTCTTTTGTCATATAAGGTGGCATTCACAGATTCCAGGAACTAAGACATGGACATATCTGGAGGCTACTGTTCAGCCAACCACATACTCAAAGGACTTCTACACTCTCTGTCTAGGTGCTTGCCTTATATTATGACCAAAGCAATAAGAGATAGTAGGGCCTTCACTCAAGACCACTTGACCTCCTGTGCACACCCTACTTCAATGCCCTGTATAGGATAAGCCTCTCACGCTGGTCCCCAACCTCATGATGGTAGAAATATAATGTAGAACCCTTCAGTCTAATATGCAGGGACAAACAAGACCCAAGGGGCAGGATCTGAGCCAACTCAGATATTGCTTATTTTACAAGTTGTGTTCTGATGTTTTTCAAAATCCTTCTCCCTGCATAGGAGGTTACCACAGAGTTACAAGACCATTCTTCCCACAAGCTCTCAGAACCTCTTCAACCAAACGTCTCTTGCCTTCTGAAGCTGTCCCCTCAAGGGGCTTGCTCCAGTAGATGTCTATGGCACTGAGGAAGTTAATCCCAAATATCAAGTCCTCTTTCAGAAGAAGCTATTTCATTCAGAGTCAGTAGAGCTGGTGAGCAGGGAGAAGGGATGACAGGATTTTACCAGATAACATCTAAGAAGTGCAGAACCTCCTAAAAAGGAATACACAGTCCAGGAGGTAGGGCTCTCGTATTTGCATGAAGCCACCCTGATATGATTGCTTTTAAAGATAATAGTGAGCCACACAACCAACATTAAAACAAGAAGTCATCCTATGACTATTCATCAACAGATAAGGTTATTCATCCCTTTCCTGGGCAAGAGGAACTCAGAAGTTGGGGAGCAGATGACCCAGGACTCATCCTCAAGGTGTCAGGAAAGAGGTTGAAAAGTTCTGAAACACTGCAGGCTAGAAGAAAGAAATGGAACGGTTGGAGCTGTCTTCTCAGGGAAAATCAAGGTCCCTAAGGACTGCAAGGTCGGTAGTTCAAGCTTACCAGCTGCTCCTTGGAAACCCTATACAGGGTCGCTATGGGTCAGAACTGACTCGATGGCACTTAACAACAACGACAAAGGAGAGGATTTAAGGAGCTCTGGTAGCGTAGTGGTTACGAATCGGGCTGTGAACCTCAAGGTCAGCGGGAGAGAGATGAGACATTCTGCTCCCGTAAAGATTTACAGCCTCGGAAACCCTGTTCAGGGTTGCTATGAGTCAGAACCGACTAGAAGGCACTTTAACGATAGTAAGGAGAGGACTTAGAGCCCTGGTGTGGCACTACTGGATAAAGCACTGGACCGCAAGGTTAGTTTGAATGACAAGGTCAGTGGTTCAAACTCACCAGCTGCTCCTCAGAAATCCTACACAGAGTCACTGTGAGTCTGAACTGATCCCATGACACTTAATAACAAGGAGAGGACTTTGAGCAACAGAAAACTTTGTCCGAGAGGCAAGAAGTAAAGGTCTGTCCCGATGTTAGGTGAGGGAAAAACGTGAGCTGCTCCAGATATGGTCAAATGAGTAAGAAAAACATGAGACTACTAACCTCATGCTTTTCTCCATGATAATTTGTAGTCACTGAACATAATAAGACTTTAGGAATCAGCTGATCATTATTAGGTGTCCTGGTGTGGCACACCAGGCTCTAGGATTAGCACTGGACTGCTCGCCCAAGGTTTGCAGATCAAACTCAACAACTACTCCTCAGAAACCCACCCCACTATGAGTCCGAACCAGCTAGAAGGCACTTAACAACAACTGTTCTTACATTAGTTGGAACATCCCATGCTCCCTGCAGCTCAGCCTCCCGGGTCTGCTGACTATCAATCTCATGGAGGCAGCACTCATCAGGCGGCTCCCCTCCCTCCATCCCTACCCCATGTGGCAAAGTCACAAGATACTTCAACGGGGCACCTTTGAATCAAACTCAAGGGAGACCTAGGGAGATAACTGAGTGTCTAATCCACAGGCAGAGCCCCAGTACTGACCTACCCAAGCTGCTTCACTAAAGCAGTTTCTCAGGGTCCAACACGGAGCTGCTCTAACTTGAGCCCAGCTACAAGAACCCTTGGCTACAAGAACCCTTCCCAAAGATCAGGCCACACCTTCTTCCACCCTCCCGGCATTTCCCTTCAGATGATGACTCTTGAGAGCCCTCTACAGCTCCACAGGCGAAATGACAGGCATCATGCTTGCAGAGAATGCTAACAACCATCAGCAACAGAGGATAGCTAACATTTAGGAGTCCTAGTTGGCACTGTAGGATAAGCACTGGACAGCTAACCTGCTAATGGAAAGGTTGTAAGTTCAAACCCACCAGTTGCTCCATGGGAGAAAGATGAGACTTTCTGCTCTGTGAAGATTTAAAGCCTCAGAAACCTTATATAGCATGGCTGCTGAGTCAGAATCGACTCAGTGGCAAGTAGTTTTTCATTTTGGAATGTGCTAGACAGGCATCCTGGGGATGCTGTAGGATAAGCATTGGTCTGCTAACTGAAAATTTGGTAGTTCAAATCCACCAGCTGCTCCTTGGGAAACATGAAACTTTCTGCTCCAGTAAAGATTTACAGCTTCAGAAATCCCACATGGGATCACTCTGAGTTGGAACCAACTCAATGGCAGTGGGATTTGTTGTTGTTGTCAGTGTGAGCTAAACACTGATTTTTCTGTTGGATTAATGCCTCCAAAAAGAATAAGAGGCAGATACTAGTATTAGCTCCTGTTACAGATATGGAATGTAAAGTAGAATTCTGACATGGTAACACTGGCACTCAAGCACTGAATGGTATGAATGATGGAGACTGCAAGTCTGAAATCTCTTTCTATGACCTTGTACGTGCACTGCAGCAAAACATGGAAACATGACTTCCAGCAGCACACAGATATGGAAAATCCAAAAGAAGTCAGTGAATGATTCAAGCTGGGCAAACACGGCCCTTTGGCCAAAGGTCAACAGACTCTCTCAAAGTGCATTTAAGTTTAATAGGGTGAAAGAAGGCAAAATGGAACACTATGCCTGAAACCTCAGCCCCATCTGACCAGGAACAAAACTCTGAAGCTCTCATAAACCTGTTTCAACTCTGCAAACTATCCACCCTATTATCGTAACACTATACCTAGCTGGCCAGAGAAACCCTAAAAGTTACCCACAGACACTTAAAACTTTTGTTCTAATAACGGTATTTATTATGAAGATGCAATTCGGGTACAGCATCAATAAAACGCAATCATGGGGCACAAGAAGTACTTCACTAACGAAGTCAGTGTGAGTCACAGAAATCAGGACATTAGAGCCGAAAGAACCCTTAGAATCACTTAGTCCCTGCAAGTAAAATGAGAGGCAGAGAAGTCTGGTTAATTCATACTGGGATGGGCATCTTAATTTCATGCATGCGTGCTCATTAACAGACGTGTTGGTGGTTCAAGCTCACCAGCTGTGCCTTGGAAACCCTATACAGGGTGGGTATGGGTCGGAACCGACTCAACGGCACTTCACAACAACAACAACAACAAAGCTCTTATTAAGTGCCTGACCCTTTGCTAGACCCTGTGGCGCTGTGGGTTAATGCACCAGACTGCAAAGCCATTTGAACTGCAAAGTTGGTGGTTCAAGCTCACCAGTCACTCCTCGGAAACTCTATACAGGGTCGTTATGGGTCAGAACCGACTCGAAGGCACTTAACAACAACAACAACAAAGCTCTTATTAAGTGCTAGCCCCTTTGCTAGACCCTAAGGATACATTACCAACCCATGTGCCCAGGAAGTTGCCCATGCAGGGAGGAGCTGCTTTGTCCTAACGCCATGAAGACACTGTATGAGCTAGCAGCAGCTCTCAGGACACAACACAGAATAAGGTGTGCTTGGAACCTTTAGAGGTGGGCTTGCAAACTGGTTGGTTGTATCCAGACTGAAAACATATTTGTCTGGCTTTCAATGCTTTAAAAATTAAGAGATTCCATAGGAAATCTAAATGATTCAAGAAACCTGGATGTCAAGGTCAGCAGTTTGAGTTCACCTGTTGCTCCATGGGAGAAAGATGAGGCTCTCTGCACTCATGAAAATCTACACTCTCGGAAATCCTACGGAACAGTCCTACTGTGTCCTACAGGGTCACTGTGAATCCGATCCCACTCAATAGCAGTGAGTGAGTTCTAGATGCTCCAATTATCTTGGGGGGAAAATAATATCTGGCAATCCTGGGCTTGCATTTCTACTGGACAATAGTTAGCTGGAATTGAGTAGTACCCAAACTAGTTGCTGTCAAGCAAATTCCAACTCATGAAATCCCGTGTATGTCAGAGACTTGGGCTCCACAAGTGGCTGATTTTTCAGAAGTAGACTGCTGGGCCTTTCTTTGGAAGTACCTCTGAATGGCTTGAACTTACAACTTTTCAGTTAGCAGCTGAGCATGTTAACCATTTGCATCCAGGGAGTAATTACTGCTGCTGCTGTTGTTGTTAAGTGCTGTCAAGTCGGTTCCGACCCATAGAGACCCTGTATAGGGTTTCCAAGGAGCAGCTGGTGAGTCTGAACCACCGACCTTGCAGTTCAAATGGCTTTGTAGTCTGGCGCATTAACCCACAGCGCCACACCAGGACTCCTAGCTATTGTTGTTGTTGCTATGTGCCATGGAGTTGGTTCCAACTCATAGAGACCCTGTATAGGGTTTCAAAGCTGTAAATCTTCACGGGAACAGAAAACCTCATCTTTCTCCTGCAGAACAGCTGGTAGTTTTGAACTGCTGACCTTGCGGTTTGCAGCCCAATTCATAACAACTACGCTACCAGAGTTAGGTAGCACCAAATCAATGTTGTTGTTGTTAGGTGGCATTTTGTTGTTGTTGTTGTTAGGTGCCAATGAGTCGGTACCCACTCACAGCGACCTTATGCACAGCAAAACGAAACAGTGCCCAATCCTGGGCCAACCTCACTATTGTCGCCATGCTTGAGTCCACTGATGCTGCCACTTGGCCAATCCATCTCACTGGAGGTCTTCCTCTTTTTCTCTGACCCTCCACCTTACCAAACATGATATCCTTCTCCAGCAACTGATGGCATCAAATCGATTTTGATTTACAATAACTATGTGACAGAGTAGAATTTCCCCATAGGGTCTTCTAGACTGAAATCTTTATAGAAGCAGGTTGCTGAGAGGCCACTGGATGAGTTCAAACAGTTAACCTTTCAGTTAGGAGTCGAGCACTTAACCATTGTGCCACCAGGGCTCCTTCGTTCAGGGAATAGAGGGTGCTCTAAAAACAATGGGGCGCATGCTCTCCAGTTTGCCACTGTTCTTTCTCTTAGAGCATTACTTTCACTCCCTAAATCTGTCCTCTGTATGAATGAGGATGCAACACTTAACGTAAGACCTCCCAATCTGATAGGAAAGATAGTAAGTGAAACAAAACAAAAACCTTCAAAACAGTGTGATGTGTGTTGATAAGTGTAAACTCAACTTGCTTATCTAGTAGCTGAGCTGGGACCAGAACTGATGTTTACCCACTCATTCCTGGCTTCCAGCTTATACTGGGCACAAGCAGACACACATTGTAATTCAAAAGGCATGGTCCATCACAGACCCAGATAATCACAGGTAAATGGTACTCAACATGATATCAGTGACCCAGCTCAAGACTCAGAGAGGATCCAAACTATTTGGATCACCCTTACAATTCAGACAACCAGTAATGCTGTGTGCTGGAGATAAGAGAGCAAGTTGGATTCTTTTCTGTGTAGGATTGTAACACATCACATCAGATCTTAAGTAATCTAGGACAGTGCTCCTAAGTAAAAGAAGGGATACCCACATTTCCCCTTCCTTTCTCTCTTACCTGCAGAAGGGCGGAGGAAAAGATGGCTATCCACAGCTGCAGCCACCAGGGGCTCTTCCAGGAAGCCATGAGTTCCAGGCTCCCGAGAGCCTCACCTGCAGCCTGCAAAAGAGGTGAAAGAGTTTCCAAACAGCTCTGACTCTGCTAGTAACGCCCATGATTTATTTAGCAGACCAGTTAGAGTGAGGTACTATGAAACCTAAACAATGTCTTAGAAAGGTTTGTGCCGATCCAGGAAGCGGCTGTGCCTGGGGCTCCCCTTAGGGAGGGTCCAGATCACAGTCAGCAGGGCGGCTGGACCTGCCTCCAGTGTGCAACCCACACTTGCAGCCCTCCAGAGCTGAGGCATCCTCTACACAGCCACCTCCCAGGCCATCTGTCAGCAGCAGGGTGTGGTTATTGGCATCTGGCTCGGGAAGTCAGCCTGGAGCACCTGCCAGTTTCTGCTACCTCAGGCAAAAAAGAAATTTTTAAAAAGGTCTAAAAATCAACTATTCCAATCCAGAGAAGGGAAGAGACCTGCCTACGGCAACACAGCAAGAGTGTGACCATTTCAGGACCGGTACACAACTCCTCTTTTCTCACTGGATGGCTCCGTGTGTCTCAGATCCGAAGGTTTGGAGGGCACTGCCTCAGGGTCAGCGTGTCTCAATCTCCTGAAAGTAAGGAGGGAGACTCAGCAGAGGCCGGCTAAGACTGGGAGGGCTGTAGGGGGTTCCGTCATAGCTTTCTTGAGACTTTACAGGGAATTTAGCACGAGTCGAGATTGGAAAAGCCGAGGTCACACTCGATTCTCACTTCGCCTCGCGGGCGCCTTGGCGGAGCGGGTGTCCGGGGGCGGGTCGGTGGCTTCTATCCATCTGGAGAAAGCATTAAGGGCCTGGCCTAATGTGATCCGCAAATGTGCTGCTGTTTCTGACCTGAGGCGGCTACTCGGGGCGAAAGGGAGTGCCGGGCCCAGGAACTGTGCGCCCCTTTAGATCATTCTCACCAGCCTTCTGCCTGCACTCGACTGCCTCCAACAACCCGCTGCCTCGCAGGCGCTCCTCCAGCGCTCACCACCACCACACATCCCAGTGACCCTCACGCCCACCTTCTAGACTCTCGCAACCCAGTTGCCAACCCGGCCAGAGACCTTGAGACGCTCGAGGCTACTTGTCACACTCAGTCCGTTTTTTACCTGTAAATTCTCAATCCTGAGAATCCCCACCCCGCGAAGTCACCCTGTTATCACCGGCGCCCCCTGACCTGCAGGGAGCCTCTAAAGCTTCTCTGGAAATCTCCAGAGCTTCATGGTGCGCGCCCACCCCAAAGTCTCCAAACCTCGCGGAGCGCCCCAGTCCTGAAGCCCTCCAGCTCCGAGTCCTCCAAGCTTGCTTAGAGGCCACTGCTCCGAGTCCTATGCCCCCGAGAAGAGCCTTTTCCCAAGACCCTGCGAGGCGCTCCCGCGCTGAACTCGGAGCACCCACCTGGCTCCGCAGAAGCGTCAGGACCTGCGGCCCAGGATCCCGTGCGGGCTCAGCGCGCGCCGAGGAGAGCCGGGCAGAGCTGCCCCGCCAACACCTCGTGCGGAATCCGGCTCCCGGACCTTACCAGACGCCGGCCTCCAGACCGCGGCGCCGCAGTCGCCGCCGCCGCCGCAAAGTTAAATGGGGCTGGGACGGGGGCCGCCCCGCCTGCCGCGCCCGCCCCCTCCGGGCGCGCGGAACGCCGCGCTGGCCCCGGCCCAGAGGCGGAGGACGCGCGCCGCCACCTGCACCTCCCGGCAAGTGCACGGCGCACCCAGACGCCCGTCGGGCAATGCGCCCTCCACCCGAGCTTAGGGGGTGCCAGGGACGCGGCGAGATCGGGTAAGGGGCCGGGCCCCAACTGTTCAGAGTGCGCGCGGGGCCGCGGCGACGGCGAGACTCGGCTGGAACGCTCCTCCGCCCGCTTCCTGGAAGCCACTCCTAGGCCTGGGCCGGCCGCCAGGCTTTGTGCCAAGAGCCGGGCTTGCCGACGCCGTCATCTCAGCCGCCGGCAGACGAGCTAGGGAAGGCAGCCGCTGCACCGCGAGCCAACCGGGGCGCCCAGCCTCAGCTGGAGCGGGGTGTACGGATGCTGTCGCCCCACTTTCCGCGCCCTCCACCCACCTTGCCCAGGCTGAGCGCGGACTTTATTAATAAGGCCCAATGGCTGCGCGCCGTCGAGTCGGTTCCAACCCATAGCGACCCTGTATAGGGTTTCCGAGGAGTGACTGGTGAGCTTGAACCACCGACTTTGCAGTTCAAA
>NW_006408674.1:6233390-6234567 GCF_000296735.1 Chrysochloris asiatica
AGGAGTGACTGGTGAGCTTGAACCACCGACTTTGCAGTTCAAAGGGCTTTGCAGTCTGGCGCATTAACCCACAGCGCCACACCAGGACTCCTGGATAGGCATGACCAAACTCAGAGATGGTTCCTCTCCAGACCAGCACCTCCTCTGGCTCCGCATAGGGTGGTGGGGTGGCGGGAAAGGGGGCAGACAAGAACTGTGGGCACCTTCTATGAGTGGGACTTGGGTACCATAGTTCCTTAACTGTCGGACCATGCAGTGCCCAGACTGGGAGTTTGAGGTAGAAATCCGCGTGTCAAGAGGCAGGCGGATAGGGTGAGTTGCTTTGTGGAAAACTTTGTCCCTGACTTTGGCTCCAATCCATACGGTATAAAACTGACAACTTCCTTGGACTGTGTGCATTAGTCCCCTAACTAAATGCTACAGCGCGTCCCTAGGTTGTGCAGACGACACGGTTTGCGGACTCACTACTAACCAAAAAGTCAGTAGTTCGAACGCATCGTCTTTGTGACAACAAAAAGTTTAGTTATTTGTTGTTTGGTTTGTTTTTTGCTATAAGTACTACTACAGTCATCACTTGTTTGATCCCCTCTTGTGTGCTAGCCACTATAGCAAGCTCTTTACATACATGTGGTGCGGCCCTGTACCGTAAGCACTGGAGTGCTAACCCCAGGGACAGTGATTCCACTCCTCAAACCCACCAACCACTCCTCAGAAACCCAATACAAGGTCGTTGTGAGTCACTTAACTACAGCAACTTCATGTATTTTTCACAACAGACATACTGGTTTTACAGCCACAGTAGCATTATTTCCATTTCACCAGTGAGGAAACAGGTTCAGGGGACAAAAAAACTGCCCATGGATAATGAAAATGAGGAAGCTAGGATTGGAGTCCGTATCTGTATTTCTCTAGAGCCTGGGTTGCTCATTGCTGAACTCGTGCTCCTGCCTGTTTGGTGGTTGGCACATTCCAGATGTTGTTAGAATTGTGCCTGCATGCGCAGGTCCTGCCTGCCTCTCACTCTCATCTGCTTTCTTCTTCTTTACTCTGGTGACGTCTTTTGAACAAGAAGATGGCTAAGCGTTCCTCTCCACTCCATGTAAAATGTCTGAATTCTTTTGGAAAGTGAGAGAGAAACAGGAAGGGAAGATTGGACTAGACCAGAATTAATCAGACC
>NW_006408674.1:6236632-6237806 GCF_000296735.1 Chrysochloris asiatica
GTTGGAGAGCAAGTTTCAGAGTCTCTTCTAACATCCATCTTGATCTTTTCCTTCTTTCTTGTCTTCTTAATGACTTTTTGCTCTCTTCATGTATGATATCCTCAATAGAGGATAATCCATGTTAATATTTAGGAGCACTTACAATGTGCCACCTACTGTTATAGATGGTTGTATTAACTCCGTCTTTACAAACACTTGTGGTGTTGGTAAGATTTTTATTCCCAAACTACAGATGAAGAGACTGAAGTAGAGAGGTTTATTGTTGTTAAGTACAATCAAGTCAGTTCTGACCCATAGCAACCCTATATAAGGTTTTCAAGGAGCAGCTGGTGGGTTTCAGCTGCTTGCCAACCTTGTGGTTGATAGCTCAGTGCTGATCCTATGGCACCACACCAGGTTTGTTGTTGTTAAGTGCCATGGAGTCAGTTCCAACTCATAGGGACCCTGTATAGGGTTTCCAAGGAGCACCACACCAGGAGAGGTTTGTTGGTGGTGTTGTTAGGTGCCATCGAGTTGCTACCAACTAATAGCGACCCTAAGCACAAAAGAACAAAACACTGCCTGGTCCTGGGCCAACCTCACAGTTGTTACCACACTTGAGCCCATTGATACGGCCATTTTGCCAATCCATCTTGCTGGGGGCTCTTCCTCTTTATCTCGGACCCGCCACCTTACCAAACCTGGCATCCTTCTCCAGAAGCTGGTCCCTCCTGACAATATGTCTGAAGTATGAGAGATGAGTTTGGCCATCCCGGACTCCTGGCTGCATATCTTCCAAAAGGGATCTATTGGTTCTTTTGTCAGCCCATTGCACTTTCAATATTCTTCTCCAACACCATAACTCAAAAGCATCAATTCTTCTACGGTTTTCCTTATTCACTGTCCAGCTTTCGCATGTATAAAAGGTTATTGAAAATACCATGGCTTGTGTCAGGTGTACCTTTGTTCTCAAGCTGACATTTTTGCTCTTCAACACTTTAAAAACATCTTATGCACCAGATCTGCCTAATGCCATACGTCATTTGATTTCTTGACTGCTGCTTCCATAGGCATTGATGTTGATCCAAAAATAAAGTCCTTGACAACTTCAATCTTTTCTCAGTTGATAAGAATGTTGTTTACTGGTCCAGTGGTAAGGGTTTTTGTTTTCTTTACATTGAGATGCAATCCATAC
>NW_006408674.1:6239115-6244414 GCF_000296735.1 Chrysochloris asiatica
TTTCTTTCCACAGATGTAGTGAGTTTGATTTCTATATATTCCATCTGGTGAGGTCTATGTGTATAGTCGTCTGTTATGCTGTCTAAAGAAGGTATTTGAAATGAACAAATCATTGATCTTGCACAAGTCTATCATGCATTCTCCAGTATCATTTCTATCACCAAGGCCATATTTTCCAACTACGGATCCTTCCTCTTTGTTCCCAACCTTTACCTTCCAGTTACCAGTATTGATCAATACATCTTGATTGCATTTTTGATCAATTTAACATTGAAGAAGTTGGTAGAATTCTATTTCATCCTCACTGGCCTTAGTGATTGGTGCATAAATTTGAATAACAGAGGTATTAACTGGGCTTCCCTGTAGGCACATGGATATTATCCCATCACAGATAGCATTGTACCTCATGAATGATCTGGATATGTTCTTTTTGACAATGAAGGCAACACCATTCCTCATCAATTTGTCATTCACAGCATAGTAAACCATGTGGTTTTCAGATTCAAAATGGCAAATACCAGTCCATTTCAGCTCACTAATGCCTAAGATACTGATGTTTATGCATTCCATTTCATTTATGAAATTTTCCAATTTTCCTAGATTCACACTTCGTCCATTCCATGTTCTGATTATTATTAGATATTTACAGCTGTTTCTCTTTATTTTGAGTTGTGCCTCATTAGCAAATGAAGGTCCCACAGGCTTTACTCTGTTTGAATCATAATGGTCAACTCTATTTTGAGGAGGCAGCTCTTCCCCAGTTGCATTTTTAATGACTTCCAACCAACTTGAGGGACTCATTTCTGGTACTATATCTGACAGCATTTTTCTGTTATTTATAAGGTTTTTTCAGTGACTAAATATTCGGAAGTAGTTTGTCACTCCTTCTTCCTAGTCTGTCTTCATCTGAAAGCTCATATGAGACCTGTCCCCCATGGGTGACCCTACTGGTAATTAAAATACCTGTGGCATAGCTTCCAGAATCACAGCAACTCGCAAGCCACCACAGTATGACAAACTGACAGACGAGTGGTGGAGAGGTTTGTTGTTGTTATGTGCCGTGGAGTCGATTCCAACTCATAGCAACCCTGTACAGGGTTTCCGAGGCTGTAAATCTTTATGGGAGCAGAAAGCCTCATCTTTCTCCTGCAGAACAGCTGGTAGTTTCAAACTGCTGACCTTGCGGTTCACAGCCCAATTCGTAACCACTACGCTACCAGAGATCCTTGGAGGAAAAGTTTAGACACCACATATTCTTAACACCTAGAGAATACCACCTCTTCCATCATTCATATTCTACACCCAGCCCTGACAGATCAAGGAGTTAATTGTGAAAATCACATGACTATTTAAAATGGAGATCCCAAAGAAATAGTATGTTTGTACAGTATCTGCAATGCACTGAAAATAGTCTAGAGTTGGGGTGTTCTGTTGGGGACATTTGAGTGGCTCTGCTCTAAGCTATTAATGGCTCAACAGGACCTCCTGTCTCATTTTCCTTTGGGTACTTTTGGTTCATGAGTCAGCCCCCACAGAGGGTTCTACATTAAGTCCTGAGGAGAAGGTTGAGTCTTTCCCACAAGTTCCATTTAGCATCAGAATTCTTAAGGAGCAGTTGTTCAGGAGTAAAAGTGGAAGAGAAAACATCACAAATATTATTATGGATGGTCCACCTTCCTGGCTGTAGCAGGTCAAACTCTGGGTTAGGATAACAAACAGCCACAGAGAACAGACTCTCTGTTTGGGAAGGGATATCTGAACCTCACAGGTATCACTCTTGCTCCCAAATGCACCACCACAACAGCAATGGTGAATTGCTACTCTACCCAAATATTGTTGCTATGTGTCAGATCAAATCTGACTCATAGAGACCCTCTGTGTTAAATTCCCATAGGTTGTCCCCCATAGAATTTTCTAGGCTGTAATTTTTATGGGAACATATCACCTAGTCTTTTTCTTCCGCAGAGAAACTGGTGTGTTCAAAGCACGGACCTTTCAGTTAGATGCCAAGTGCTTAACCATTATGCCAGCTCTCCTTTCCCAAATGTAAACACAGAAAACAAAACAAAAATGCATTGCTTGAGTTTCTGAGCCTGGGGGCTCAGGACCATAGTCTCAGGGGACACCATGTTAAATTGGAAAAATGTAGTCTACAAAAGTTGTTATCATGACTGTCACAACTGTAAAGGTAGAAGTTTTGCAACATATGGGGGGAGTAGTTAATCTTAAATTCCAGAAACAGAGGACCCTAGGACCATCAAGGGAAAAGAGCACGAGTGGAATGTGGGACCCTTTCCAGAGAAGCAGCGACACCAGAGATGGAGGCAGAGATGAGGACATGGAGAGACAGAGCAGCTAAGGACTCTAGCTAGACTCATGGAAAGAGAAAGGCTGTGTGCTGGCAGCCAGGAGGCAGGCTTGCAGAATATGCCCTTTGATTGTTTAAATAATTATATATTCTTGAGTGTTTTGGTGTATATACCTCCTACCAAAACCAAAAAAAAAACAGGGAATACAAGCAAACACTGTTGAATGATGACTCACAGAGGGGATTGTAATCTGATATTCTCCCACTCAATTCACAATAAAAACATTTTTTAAAATACAAGGAATGAAACTAAAAAAAATGTAGCCTACAAAGACAATGTTCTACATCCTACTTTGGTGAGTAGTGACTGGGATCTTAAAAGCTCATGAGCAGCGATAGTACAACTATTGGTCTCTCCATGTGCAAAAGAAATCAGAATGCTGAAAGTTGAAGATGCTTGGAATCACCTAGGCCAATTAACCAATGGTACGGGTAGACATCACTCCCCATGACTCTTAGACCAGAAGAATTCAATGGTACTTTGCTACCACTACCAACTGCTCTGTAAGGGATCACATTAAAAGGTCCTGGATAGAATGGGAGAAAACATGGAACAAAACTCAAAAATCAGAAAGAGACAAGAGGAACACAAGACTATGGCCTTCGACCAGCTTTCAAGTCTGGGACGGAACTCAACCTCATGGCCCAATTGTCACCCAAGTAGTGGATAGGTACACAGTAGGACAACAGCACTAGAAAGGTCTGCTCACCATGGAATGGTCAATCATTCACGATCAAAAGGGCAACATTTACCTAAGGACAAAGTTAAGAAGGGATTGGAAGGTGTATGGAATGGAAACAGGAACCACAGGAAGTGGGATAACTTTGTTGCATAGAAGGGATTGCAGTCATTGAAATGATTGTAAAACTAACGATGTTGTCTGTAACCCTTCACTTAATTCACAATAAAAAGTTAAAGGAAAAACCCCAGCTTGTTTTTAGTTGATTGTTGTTTAGTTGATTCCACTCATAGTGAGCACCTATGTTACCGAGTAGAACCGTTCTATAGAGTTTTCTTGACTATAATCTTTATGGAAGCAGATTGTTGTTGTTGTTGTTAAATGCAGTTGAGTGGGTTCCAAGTCATAGCGACCCTGTATAGGATTTCTGAGGAGCGGCTGGTGGGTTTTAACCACTGACCTTGCAGTTCAAATCAACCTTGCAGTCCAGTGCTTATCCTACAGTGACACACTCAGACTCCAGGTCTCCTTTTCCTGACACTCGCTTATTCAGCATGAATCACTGTGCCACCCAAGGTTCCCTTGCCTACCCATTCACCCACCCATCCCATCTTCACACCTTAGTGTGGAAATACTTAAATAAGCTATCACTAGACTTTTAGGGGTAAGAGTGGGAAGAACAGAAGAGAATTAACTCCCTAAAAAAGTCATTCTGGCTGATCTAGCTGTTAGATGCTGCTGCCCACCCAGTCTGCCTCTGAGGGTTCAGGCCCCTTCCTGAATAGCTTCTTGGGACAACGCCCACAAATTTCAACTTAAACCACGTTCCATTTCCTCCCTAAGACCTATCTTCTGGGTTCCTACTTTCCCATTACCTGTGTCACGATCTGCTCCTTCCCTGGATAAGCATCAGAGATTCCTACTCCCTGCGTAGTTTAGTGACCCCAACCAGACAAGCACATTGAACATAATGGCACGATTTTCATATGAGGGACATAAAGGTACTGACCATGAGTAATGGTGATGTCAGACTCCCGGTGTGGCACTGTAGGATCAGCACTCGACTGCGAACCAAAAGGTTGGTGGCTCAAACCCACCAGCTGCTCCTTGGAAACCCTGTACAAGGTCGCCATGAGTTGGAATTGACTTGAAGGCATTTAACAACAACAACAATGGTGATGTTGCATGCATGTGTGCTTTACCTAAAAGAGAGGGAACATCTGTTGAGGGCATCAGCCTTAATCTGTACTTCATACAGACTTGTTCTTTTGATTGTAGGACTTGTGACGTGGTCCTCAAGGCTGTGTTGAAGACTTGGAGAAAATCAGCACTTGAATGTAAATCCTCAAGAAGCTACAGTTGACTAATATGCTCAAAGGATACACTCTCAGCCAAGGCCACCTGGAGATACTAGGACAGGGGTGTTAGGTAAGCATTAATGGGGGGGTGGGGTGCTCTTCAGGAAAACCTGGGAGGCAAGGACTAGACAGGAGTAAGCCCCTTTGGCTCAGTAGAGTCGACATGTCTTTTTGGGTATCCCTGACCCCACATGGGAAGCATGTCCACTTAGTGGAGATGTTTTTTAACTTCCAGTATGAGGTCCTTCTTAAAACAGATACGTGAGCCAGGCTTTGCTTTATAAAGCATTGTTCATGTCTTCATCAGTTGCTCTTTGGCCTCATAAGCGAAAAGGACCCTTGTAAGGAGGTGTCATAACAGAAATCGGCTTGATTTGGTGCCTTGGTACCCCTCGGTCTTGACTTTTCCCTCAACCTGCAATGAGATCCCAATGAGTATTTGGGGGGCTCTTAAAAATGCCAGATCAGGGATTTCAGGTTAGGATTTTAGGAAGTAGGACTGCTGCATCACTGACGGTGTGAATGAATTAAAGCCCAGTCGGGGGTTGGGAATAGGAATGGTCAAGCTTTTTCTGGAAATATCCAAATCTTAGAGGTGGATCAGGCGAGGACTAGAATTCCCAATGTGCTCTGCAGAATAGAGTTGGGATTCAGAGTCTTCTCAATGCCCCAGGCTAATTGTAACATGACCTCCAGAACTTAGGGTGGGGCCTCCGCTCCTGGGCTTCAAAGTCAATCACTCCCCTCTTTTTGTTACCAAACATCTGCCTCTACATTTCCAACCCTGTCCTGATAATGATACAACCTTGATCGCTGAAAGTGAAGAGGACTTGAAACATTTACTTATGAAGATTAAAGAGCACAGCCTTCGATATGGATTGCATCTCAATGTC
>NW_006408674.1:6245524-6246721 GCF_000296735.1 Chrysochloris asiatica
GTCAAGTTTATCAAATTGTATCAGATTACTCTTTTTCTCCTCTTCTTTCTTCTTCTAGCTGAGCTCTGATCATCCAGTCATTGAAGCCAGGTCAAGTGGGTATTATCTGCCCAACTCATTTTTGTGTACATATCATACCTTAATACTCCTGCACAAGTTATGTTAGGTTGTTGTTGTTATTTAGTGTCATTGAGTCAGTTCCAACCCACAGTGACCCTATATAGATTTCCAAGGAGTGGCTAGTGGGTTTGAACTACCAAACATGTGGTTGGCAGTCCAGTGTTTATCCTACAGAGCCATACCAAGTGCCCTCAAATCAATTCCAATTCATATCAACTCTATGCACAACTGAACAAAACACTGCCCAGTCCTGTTCCATCCTCACAATTGCTATACTTGAGCCCATTGCTGCAGCCACAGTGTCAATCCATCTGATTGGGGGGCTTCCTCTTTCTTGCTGACCCTCTACTTTACCAAGCATGACCTCCTTTTCCAGGCCTGGTACCTTCTGACAACATGTCCAAAACACTGAGAAATACAGCCAGGAGTACTTTAGCTGTACTTCTTCCAACACAGATTTGTTTGTTCTTCTGGCAATTCATGGTACTTTTAATATTTTAATCCAACACTGTAACTCAAATGCATCAATTCTTCCAGTCTTCCTTATTCATTGTCCAACTTTCACATGTATATGAAGCGATAGAATATATCATGGCTTGAGTCAGACACACCTTAGTCCTCAAACTGACATCTCAGTTCTTGAACACTTTAAAGAGGTTTCGCACAGTAGATTTACCTAATGCCAATCTGTCATTTGATTTCTTGACTGCTGCTTCCATGAGTGTTGATGGTGAAAACAAGCAAAATGAAATCTTTAACAACTTCAGTCTTTTCTCCATTTATCATGATCCAGTGGTGATGATTTGTTTTTTTTCTTTATCTTGAGATGAAATCCATACTGAATCCATCTTTGATCTTCATCAGTAAGTATTTTAAGTGTTCACTTTCAGCAAGCAAGGTTGTATGATCTGCATATTGCAGGTTGTTAATGATTTTGTTCCAATCATGATGCCACATTCTTCTTCATATAATCCAGTTTCTCGGATCATTTGCTCAGCATACAGATTGAGTAAGTGTGGTGAAAGAATACAACCCTGATGTATACCTTTTCTGATTTTAAACCATTCAGTGTCCCCT
>NW_006408674.1:6253537-6254684 GCF_000296735.1 Chrysochloris asiatica
AGATACCTTTTCTGGTTGGGTAGAGGTTTTCCCCCACCAGAACTAAGAACTTCAGAAATAGTGAGAATCCTCTTGAAGGAGATTACCTCCAAGTTTGGACTTCCAGAGTGTCCAAAGTGACAACAGAGCAGCAAACACCTACAGATTCAATGGAGATTGCAGTCAACATGGAGGTTCAAGAAAATGAACCATACTCTAAAGAGAAACAAATGACAAAACTGTCAGGAAATTTATCTACATTGGGACCAGGTATTGTCCTACCCCTGTTTCATATAGCCTCCAGAAGTGGGCTTAAATTGAGCCCTTATAAAGTTATATACAGTAAACCTTCCCAGGCAGCTTCCCTCAACCCTCTACCTGACCTCAGCCAAGGTCTAAAGGTGCAGTGGTACGCACAACACCTCCACCACACACTTTCTATTATTTGTAAAATTGCTCTTCCCAGGTCTGCTTCCTTCCTTACAGGTAACCTGATCCCTTCCAGAGTGGTAATCATATTCTGCTCAGAACATGGAAAGACAGATCTGAAAACCAGTTAGAGAAAAAAGTGGACTGGACTCTGGGAAGTCCTTCTAGCCACCCCATCATCTGTCAAGTTAGCCGGACTCAGCTTGGACACAATGGGACTTTCATAAGACATTATTCCTTTCAATGGGATGAAAACATTTGGGCCCATTTAGCTCCGAGTGTAATAAACTTATCTGATTTGTTTTTCCTTTCGGGAGGGCATTCAGAAGCATCTGCAAAGATTACTGAGGGCTGGAACAAGAAATTATACCAAGCCCAGCAGCCAAAGTAGAAGGAGTGTCCCCTGGATTCACCACAGCAGGTTGAAGAAAGCCTCGTCTCCATGAGAAGCTGAAACGGACCCTACCAACCTTCATAAGGTAACATTGAGACGTACAACCCGCCCTGCTTCAGCCACAAACCGGAAGCTGACCGATCTATGCACGGCCAAAGCATGAGGATGTCCACCATGGGACTCATTTTAATTAGACTTTCGGGAGTGGGAAAGGGAGAAATCTGTAATCTATACACCCACACCACCAAGGTGGGCCAAACAGTAACCATGCTACTCTTCTATAGTTGCTATAAGAGAGAGGGCATCCTCCTAGGTAACTGAATCTATAGCCAATGGAACTGAGGT
>NW_006408674.1:6256384-6263625 GCF_000296735.1 Chrysochloris asiatica
AGGGTGAGTAAAACTGATATTCTTCCATGTAAACCTCACAATAAAAACTTATTTAAAAAAACATATATTTCAAATATATTCTGAAAGGCAAAATATATATAAAAATTAAAAGTACCATAATCTGGAACATTTTACTGTGCCTCAGTGGGGCCTCAGAAGATTACTGTGTGAGATGACCGCACAGTAGGCTGTTCATGTTCACAAATCCAGGTCACCTAGGAACATCTTTGTTCACTAGAGTCTATTTATGAGCATATGCAAGTGCATGCTACATTTTAGAAAAATACTCACAAAAGGTTGAGTTTAAGAAAAGAGAAAACAAAGTCAAGCGACGTGTATTTCTTTAAATATCTAGTTCTCTGGAAATGACTCGTCTATCTAGAACAGCATCTCAGACAACTCCAGAAGATCAAAGGTTTATTCCAAAATGGGTTAATTTGAGCCAAAAGGACAGAATACAAAGTGAGGAATCCCATTCTTCCAACACTCCACTTCGCAGTCTAAAAATGTGCAAAAGGCACCTCCCCCATGCTGCGCTGCACGTCACTCACCCTGCACCGTAAAACGAAACCCGCCTGTTTAGTCTGCTTCCCACGTGCTCCTTAGGCTCTCAGCTTGGCAATATTTGGCTTGGAAGCACCACAAAGGAATACTTGAAAAGTCTGTTTTCAAACGTAAATTCAGTAAAAACACTTCTATGGATTAAGTTTTTCAAAACACACTTAACTTTGGGAGGATTTTGATGGCCAATTAAGCATTTTTATCCCTTCTTTACCACGACTGAAGCAAAAAGAGTCTATGAATGAACTAACTTCCTTCAAATCCTACGGTCCTCGTCTGGTCAGCCTTAGGACTAACAAATGGTGCAATACAATTCAATAGATATTGGCAATTTTTTCTGTGTCCCGCATGCCCTAGGAACACAGTGGCGCAACAAGATATTGCTACTACCCTATAGGAGTCAGAGACACATAAACGTCCCCAGAGATGTGAGAACAGGGATCTATAAAAGCATTGAGTGGGGAGGGCAACTAACCCAGGTTTGAGGGTGTTAGACATTTCTTAAAGGAAGTCGTATTTCAGTTGAGAACTAAAGCTTAAGTAGAAACACAGGATTTTATTGCAGAAAAGAGTAAAAACTTAAAAATATATACTCTATGTTTTCTCTAGTAAAAAGCAGTCTACGACTCCAAATGTGTTTTAAAATAATGTAAATGGCTGGTGGGGCGACAGTCTAGGAAAGGATGAGTAAATGTATCACATGGTCTAGAACAAATCAGATCCAACCACTTTCATCATGTTTATAACTATACATACATGCGTACACACCTTCAGCCTACTAATAAGGCATTGAAGAATTTTGTAGGGTGTGTGTGTGGTGGGCAAGCTCTAGCAGGAACCCCAAAGATCCTCATTGCCTGGTATTCACGCTCTTGTATAATTCCTTTTCCAGGAGTGTGGACAAGACCTGTGACTTGCTTCCAACCAATAGAATAGCAAAACTGACGGGGCATCATTACTGAAATTATGTTATATTAGACAGTGACTCATGTATTGATGGCTTTCTCCATCAATAGACTCTCTCTGTTGACTCTGTCCCTTGCTGACTTTGATGAAGTAAGTCACCATATGGAGATGGCCTGTGACATGTTGCGGAGAGCTTCCAACCAACAGCCAGGAAGAAACTGTGTCCTGCCAATAAGTCAAGTCTTCCTTCCTCAGTCCAGTCTCAGCTGAGACTTCAACCCTGGCTGACACCTTGATTGCAGATTCAAGAAAGAGACCCTGAGACAGAGGACCAGCTAAAACTGTGCCTGAGTCTCTGACCCACAGACCCGGTGAAATAGTAGATATGTGCTGCTTTAACCTACTAAGTTTGTGAACCTTTGTTACATTGTTGTTAAATGCCTTCAAATCAGTTCCAACCCATAACAACCTTTATAGGGTTTCTGAGGAGCAGCTGGTGAGCTTCAACCACCAACCTTGCAGCTCAAAACTACATTGGAGTCCAGCGCATTAACCCACAGCACCACACCAGGACTCATAAGTTAATGCAGTGCCTATGACTAAACTGTTTGCTGTCCAGCTCACTCTAGTGATGATGGCCCAGTGTGTGCTTCTATAGAACTGTAACCCATGGTTTTTCAGTGGCTGGCTGTTTACAAAGTAGATCACCTGATCTCTCTTCCAGGGCACCTCTGGGTAGATGCAAACTTGCAATGTTTCAATCAGTAGCCAAACGTGTTAAACATTTGCACCACCCAGGGGTTGAATTCAAAACTAATCAATCTGTTACTTGTCTATCTTCTTCCTCCTTCCTAGCATTTTCTCAGTAGTGTCCAGGGGACATCAGATTCAGAACTATGGAGAAGGGTACCCATCGGCTTGTTCTTGTTGTTGTTGTTGTTGTTAAGTGCCCTTCAGTCAGTTCCAACCCATAGCGACCTTGTATAGGATTTCTGAGGAACAGCTGGTGAGCTTGAATCACCCACCTTGTGGTTCAAACCAACTTTGCAGTCCAGCGCATTAACCCACAGCGCCACATCTTTTTTTTAAAATACTTTTTCATTACTTAGGGATAGATGAAAATCTGTACAAATGTTTCAAGTTTTTAAATTTCTTCCTAAGAGCAATGGAGAGCTTGGTATGTTTGTTGCTTTTAAATACCATTAAGTCTGTCTTATTCATAGCGACCCTGTATAGCATTGCCAAGGAGTGGCTGGTGGGTTTGAAGCCCAACCTTGTGGTTAGCAGCCCAGTACTGAGTTGGCAGAGCAATAATTTGATAAGATTGGCTCCAAGGACTAAGTAGTCTGGCTGTATTGCTAACAATAAATCCTGAAACCCTAACTGGCAGCGTACTGGTTACGAATCAGGTTGCAAACTGCAAGGTCAGCAGTTCAAAACTACCAGCTGCTCCGTGGGAGAAAGATGAGGCTATCTGCTCCCATAAAGATTTATAGCCTTGGAAATCCTGTACAGGGTCGCTATGAGTTGGAACCGACTCGACGGCACTTAACAACAACAACAACAACAACAACCTGAAGTAAGTGGTAGTAAGACTAGAAGAAGATGGACAGTTTTTGGAGGTATTTAGGAGGTAGAATTGACAAGACTTGGTGAATGGCTTGAAGAGTAGGGTCATGGGAGAGATGAGTCAAGGCTAACAATGTGATTTCTGACTTGGGCTGTGAGCGGTAGCATTGGTGTTCCCGGTTACAGGGACCAGGAGGAGAAAAGGTATTTTTGAGTGGGAAGGGAAGGTGTGGAGACACTGTGAGCTGGAAATGCCTGTGTGTCTACATCTCGAGAAGACAATCTGGGCTGGATATTTAAACTCATCAATCATCAGCATGCGGTTGACTCTTCAAGTCAAGGAAGTTGATGATCTGGGTGAATTCAGCTAGCTCTCAATTCTGCCACCATTGTTCATCTATCAGTTCCTCTGGAAGGGAATTTCTAACTGTTTGGTAATGTGCATTAAAACATGTATAGTTCCTCCCATCTTAATTACTTAACACTGCCATCACAGAGACCACAAATGAGTGACTTTAAAGTACAGAGATACTTAATAACAATAAATTCATGTTCTCACAATTTATTGTTATTAAGTATCATCAAGTTAGTTCCAACTCATAGCACCCCTGTATAGGGTTTCCAAGGTGTGGCTGGTGACTTTGAACTGCCGACCTTGCAGTTCAAATGAGTGCTTTTCCTACAGTGCCACATAAGGCCTCACAGTTTAAGAGGCTAAAAACCCAAACCAGAGTTACAGTTTATTGATTCCTTTGATGAGTCACTTTCCTCATTTCTGGTGTCTGCCAGAAACCGTGGGCATTTCTTTGCTTGTAGCTGGGTATTCATATGTGTCTGTCTTTCCTCCCCTCCCACCCTGACGCCCTGTCTGTTCTGGTCTTTCTGTAGTTCAAAAGTGATTAAGATTAGAAACCACTCTGCACTCGTATAACACCATTAACCAAACAATACAATCCTATATCTAAACAAGACCACATCCCCAGATACAAGGGACAGGAATTCAATTTAAATTTGAGGAGATACAATTTAATCCATAACATTGGTCCCCCCAAATTCATGTCCTTTGTTGTTGCTGTTAAGTGCTGTTTAGTCAACTCTGACCCATAGCAACCCTGTATAGCGTTTCCAAGGAGCAGCTGGTGAGCTTGAACCACCGACCTTGCAGTTCCAACAGCTTTGCAGTCTGGCACAATTACCCACAGCACCACACCAGGACTCCTCATGTCCTTTGGTCCCCGAAATTCATGTACTTATTTATTTTTTCTCAAAAAACTGAAAAAAGAAGAAAAAAAAATACAAGTAACAATCACTGTGGGCCCCGTTTGACTTCACTGTAGTTCCTCATTGTTTACTCACGTAGGTCAGTGGCTCAGATTTGAAGGAAGATTTCTCTCCTGCACTCTTTCACTTTTCTGTTGTAAACTTTAGCGTGAAAGACACACTCAGAAGTCCCTGATTCCCCCGAGGCAACTTTGACATGCAATCTTACCTAGGTTTCTGGTTTACCCTCAAAGCAAGCGTGGGGCTTACTCAGCATTTCCCATGAAATTGTTAGATGTTGTTTCCTCACATGTGTGCCAGAGCCGTGTATTTTTATTATTGTCTTTAAAGACTAAGAAAGAAACTAAAAGACATTTTGAGGCAAGTATCCCCAAATTCATATACTGAGTCAGGAAAATGGAGAACAAACTATCTAACATTCTGCAAAGTCTGAACAAGAAAAATGGAAAACAAAATTGACAGATATTGACATAAAAGTTCAGATACTGACTTTTGATCCAAGAAGATGATTTGACTTCGGATGTTCAGCTCAAACTACTCCTCCCACATTGAAATTTCCAAATGGATGCGATGTTGTTACTGTTGTTAAGTTCCATCAAGGTGATTACAACCCATAGCGACCCCATATAGGGTTTCTAAGGAGCAGCTGGTGAGCTTGAAGCACCGACCTTACAGTTCAAACGACTTTGCAGTCTGATGCATTAGCCCACAGTGCCACACCAGGACTCCATGTAGAAAATTCTGTATTACTGCTGGAAACTGAGGAAGAGAATCATCCTTCTAACTTGACACTCAGTGTTGATGAGATACAGCAATAACCGCCCTTCTGATGGCATTGGCCCTGTGTTGAGGGAACAGAGCTATGCTCTTTGAGCTTCTTCCTTTGACCCAGCCAGGAAGGTATAGAGGCCACCTTGGAGATAAATAGTGTAAAAGAGAGTAACTATTGTGGGTTTGCTATACTGCTCTTGCATTCAAAAAATAAAACAATTTCTTATTTGCTTTCAGCATCATAGCAACATGCAAGCAACCACCGTATGAAGAGAAGCTAGCTATGAGGTTTCTCTTGGGTTTCTCAAAGTAGAAGAAGTCTAGAGCAGGTGACATTTCTGTTATTTAAAAACAAACAAACAAAAAAAGAGACGAAAGATCAGGAAAAGAGAGACGACAGAAAGATCCAGGGGCTATAAGCAGTTTATGGAGCTTAAGAGATGAGGCCATAAGATGAACAAAGGCTACCATGACTGGGACTTTGGGGAGAGCAGTCCTGGTACGGCGGCACTGTAGGAAAAGTCAGGACCTCAAGGTCGATTTGAACTACAAGGTCAGTGGTTCAAACTCACCAGCCACTCCTTGAAAACATTATACTGGGTCACTATGGGTCAAAGTTGATTCAGCAGCTCTTAACAGCAACAGCAATATGGAAAGAAAATGTTAAGAAGTCTTGCTATGTGTTGTACAATGAACTTCTGGATGTGAGTCTGGAAACTGTGCTGATGAAAAGTCTTTAAGGCAGGAGCAGAAAATCCATTTTTCTTTCCAACAGTTGGTTGGAAGCAGTTGGTATAAACCCAGTGCCAAAAAACAGGCTTAGGTGCTTTTTTGCTGGCTTTCTCTATGGGTTTTTTGTGGGAGCCTGATTCCTCAGTAGGGTCTGGCCTGAGACATCTGTCCGCAGATGGGATTTCTCCTGTATGGTACCCACCTCCCCAATTTACCCCTCAGCCCCCCTTTTGTAGCCTCCTCTTGACTATGTAAACCAGACACTATAGTTTTCAAAATATTCATTTTTAAGGTAAACAAAATTTGCTATCTTTCAGTAAAGGTTCTATTGTTAGGTGCTGCTGAGGAAACCCTATGCACAACAGTACAAAATAGTCCCTGGTCCCATGCCATCTTCACAGTAGTTCCTAAGGTTGAGCCTACTGTGCTGGGACAGTGTCAGTCTATCTTGTTGAGGGTCTTCCTCTTTTTTACTGACTTTACCAAGCATGCTTTCCTTTCCCAGTGATTGGTCCCTCCTAACAAAATGACCAAATCAGTGCATGGGTGAAGCATCACCACCCTCACTCCCAAGGAGCATTCTGGTTGTACTTCTTCCAAGATTGATTCGTTGTTCCCTGGAAGTACGTGGTATATTCAGTATTTTTTGTCAACACGATCATTGAAAGGCATCAATTCTTCTTCAGTCTTCCCTATATGAATTACTGATAGCTGCTTCCACGGGTGAACTGGGGATTAAAGTCTATTGAAATCCTTGACAACTTCACTATTTTCTCCATTTCTCACAGACTACTGGTGAGTTCTCCATTCATCTGTCAGGTTGTTGTACTGTGGCAGTTTGCATGCTGTTATAATACTGGAGGGAGTCCTGGTGTGGTACTGCAGGATAATGCACTAGACTACAAGCTGGTTTGAACCACAAGGTCAGTGGTTAAAACTCACCAGCTGCTCCTTGGAAACCCATGTGGGGTGGCTTTGAGTCAGAATTAACCTGATGGCATTTAACAACAATGATACTGGAAGCTACTAGTGTTTCCAATACCAGCAGGTTCTGTTGCAGACCGTCCAGACCCGGTCAGGAGTTCAAGACCCTGTGGGCCCAAGTGTTGCAGACCATACAGGCCGCTGGCTCTGAGGAACAAACTCTAGCCACCTAGCAGATGTAGCAAACTGTTTTTCATCTTAGTATTCAGTTATGTTTATTATTAATTTCATACATGAGCACTTGATATCCACAGATAAATGTAATAACCTCCTAAACGCTGAGACTGTAAAATTCTAAAGGCAAAGTTTTTCCCCAAAAGAATGCACTCAAGGTAAATGGGTAACTTCCCAGTTCTTTGTTCTAAGGACAAAAGGACACCCTCCCTAAAGTGTTTCCAGGTGCAGCCCTATTCACCCAGGCATCTCGCTTCCTGAGA
>NW_006408674.1:6264230-6272919 GCF_000296735.1 Chrysochloris asiatica
GAGCTTCCAGACGAAGACAGACTAGGAAGAAAATAAGCAATCCACTTCTGAGGAAATTACTAAAAACCTTATGAATAGCAGCAAAGCATTGTCTGATATAGATTAATCCCTCAGGTTGGAAGTCACTTAAAATACTACTGAGGAAGAGTTATCGCCTCAAAGTAGGGTCGACTTTAATAACATGGATGGAGCTCAGCTTTCAGGACCTTCATCTACTAATGGGATATGATGCAAAACGAGAAGAAACAACTGCAAACATCGATTAATGTGAATTTAGGAAAATTGTAAGTCATCAAAAATTAAATGGAATGTAGAAAGACTGATATCCTAGGCCTTAGTGAGCTGAAATGAACTGATACTTGGCATTTTGAATCAGATAATCACATGGATTGTTATGTCTGGAATGATAAATTCCAAAGGAATAATGTCCCAGTCATCTTCAAAAAGAATATTTAAAGATCTATCTTGTAATAAAATTTCTGTCTGCATTGTTGTTGCTGTCAACTTGTTTCTAGCTCGTTGTTGTTGTTGTGTGCCGTGGAGTCAGTTCCGACTCATAGTGACCCTGCACAGGATTTCCGAGGCTGTTAATCTTTACGGGAGCAGAACGCCTCATCTTTCTCCCGCGGAGCAGCTGGTAGTTTCGAACTGCTGACCTTGCGGTTCGCAGCCCGATTCGTAACCATTGCGCTACCTCATAGCGACCCTGAATAGGGTTTCTGAGGAGCAGCTGGTAAACCATCTTACAGTTCAAACCAACCATGAAATCCAGTGCTTATCCTATAGCACCTCACCAGGAATCTGTCAGCATTATGATAATACTACATACTAACAAGAAAAACCAGTTAATGCAACTATTATTCAAAAATTTAAATTACTATTAATTTCAACTTTAAATTATTAACATTCAAATTTTAAAAGCCAATTACCAAAGCCAAGTATGAAGATGTGAAGAATTCTCCTAAATTCTTCAGTCTGAAATTGATCAAACATGTAATCAAAATGCACGGTTCCTTACTGGTGATTAAAAAGCAAAAGCTGGAAACAAAGAAAGATGGATAGGTAGTTGGAAAATACGTTCATGGCATAGAGACAACTTGAAACACTGAAGGATTCCATGGGGAAAATATTGAATGATGAAGAAAGCATCAATAGAAGATGGAAAGTGTGCACAGAATCACTGTACCAAAAAGAAATGGTTGACGTTCAACCATTTCAAGAGGTAACATATGATTAAGAACCAGTGTTACTAAAAGAAGAAGTCCAAGCTGCACTGAAAGTATTGTAAAAAATAGGGCTCCAGGAATTTATGGAATGCAAATTGAAATCTTCCAACAAACTGATGCAGTACTAAAGGCTAGAATTTTGGAAGAAAGCTACCTGGCCAACCAATTGGAAAAGATCCATATCTGTGTCTACTCCAAAGAGAGGTGACCCAACGGAATACAGAAATCATTAAACAATATCATTAATATCACTTGTAAGTCAAATGTTACTGAAGATAATTCAGAAACAGCTGCAACAGTACATCCGCAGGAAGCTGCCAGAAACTCAAGCTGAATTCAGAAGAGGATGTGGAATGAAGTATAGATCATTGCTGATGTCAGATGGATCTTGACTGAATGCAGAGAATACCAGAAAGATGTCTAATTATGTGTTATTGACTATAAGGAATTTTGACTGTATGAATCATGAAAAGCTACAGAAAACACTGCAATAGAGAACATTCCAGAACAGCTGATTGTGTTCATGAGGAACCTGCACATAGACCAAGAGGCAGTTTTTAGAACACAACAAGGGGACACTGAACGGCTTAAAATCAGGAAAGGTGTGCATCAAGGTTGCATTCTTTTGCACTACTTATCCAATGTATGCTGAGAAAATCATCTGAAAAGCTAGATTATATGAAGAACATGGCATCAGGATTGGAGAAAGACTAACAAGCTACAATATGCGAGTGATAAAACCTTGCTTGCTGAAAGTGAAGAGGACTTGAAAAATACTTACTGATGAAGATCAAAGACCACAGCCTCCAGTATGGATTGAACACCAATGTACAGAAAACCAAAATCCTCACCACTGGACTAATAAATAATATCATTATATATGGAGAAAATATTGAAGTTTTCAAAGACTTCATTTTGCTTGTATCCACAATTAACACTCAGGAAATCAAATGGCATATTGCATTGGGCAAATCTGCTGCACAAGACCTCTTTAAAATGTAACAAGAGCAAAGATATCAGTCTGAGGACTAAGGTGTGCCTGACCCAAGCCATAGTATTTTCAATTGTCTCATATGCATGTGCAAATTGGACAATAAGTGAAGAAGACCATAGAAGAATTGTTGTATTTGAATTATGGTGTAGGAGAAGAATATTGATAATACCATGGACTGCCAGAAGAACAAACTAATCTGTATTAGAAGAAGTACAACCAGAATGCTCCTTAAAAGCCAGGGTAACAAGACTTTGTCTCTCATACTTCAAACACAATATCAGCATGGACTAGTCCCTAGAGAAAGACATCATCCTTGGTAAAGTTGAGGGTCAGCATAAAAGAGAAAGTCCTTCAACATGATGGGCTGACACAGTGGCAGCAGCAGTGAACTCAATGTGAGGATGGTGTGGCACCAGGTAGTGTTTCATTCTATTGTGCTTTGGGTACTTATGAGTCAGAACAGACTTAACATCTAACAACAACAACATGGGAAAAATAGTAAATGATGCAGGAAGCATCAAAAGAATATGGAAGGGAGCTAGTGGCCAGGAGGCAGACTTGCAGAATGTGTCCTTTGGAGATGTAAATTATTATAAATGCCTTAGTGTTTTAAAAAAAAAAAAGCACACGTGAATAGAGAGAAATACTGTTAACTGATACATGGAAGGGATTATAATCATTGTAATGAAACAAAGTGTATGATTTGTTGAATGTAAAACTGATGATCTGCCCTGTAAACTTTCACTCAATCCACAAGAAAAACTTTTTAAAAATGTAACAATAATAATTTAAAAAAGAATATGGAAGAAATATAGAGAGAGGCACTGTACTAAAAATTGTCAATGCTCAACCATTTAAAGAGGTAGACTGTGGTCAAGAACCAATGGTATTGAAGGAAAAAGTCCAAGCTACACTGAATACATTAGCAAGAAACAAGACTCCAGGACTTGATGGGATATCAATTGAAATGTTTTCCCAAACTGATGCAGCTCTGGGAGCACTCACTAGTCTATGCCAAGAAATTTAGAAGACAGTTACTTGGACAACCATCTAGTAGAGCTCCTTATTTGTTCCCATCTCAAAGAAAGGTGACTCTACAGAGTGCAGTAATTATTATGCAATATCCTTTATACCACACACCACTAAAGTTTTACTAAAGACAATTTAAAAACAGTTACAGCACCACATTAACAGAGAATTGCCGAAATTCAAGCCAGATTTAGAAGAGAATGTGGAAGGAGAAATATCGTTACTGATATCAGATGGATCTTGATGTTGGATGAAAACAGCAAATACCAGAAAGATTGTTTATTGACAACTTAAACGTATTCAACAGTGTGAATCATAACAAACTATGAATCACATGGGAAAGAATGGGAATTCTGGAACCCTCCATTATGTTCATACAGAACCTGTACATAGACCAAGAGGTAGTCATTCTACCAGGAAAGGTATATATCTTTGTTGTATCCTTTCACCATACTTGTTCAATCATATAATGAGCAAATAATCAGAGCTGCACTGTATGAAAAAGAACACAGCATCAGGATTGAAGACAGTCTCATTAACAACCTGTGATAAGCAGATGAAACAACCTTGCTTGCTGAAAATGAAGAGGACTTAAACAGTTACTTATGAAGATCAAAGACTACTGTCTTCAGTAGTCTCTTCCAGACCAGTAAACAGACTACTTACATACCAGTAAGTAGTCTCTTCCAGACCAGTAAACAGCATCATAAGGAACACCATAGTATTTTCAGTTGTTTCATATGCATGTAAAAGTTAGACATTGAAGAAGGAAGACCATAGAAGGATCAATACATTTGAATTATGGTGATGGAAAAGACTATTAAATGTACCATGGACTGCCAGAAGAAAAAGCAAATCTGTCTTGGAAGAAGTACTTCTTAGAAGCAAGGATGGTGAGACTTCATCTCATGTTCTTTGGATATGTTACCTGGAAGGACCAGTATCTGGAGAAGGACATCATACTTGGTAGAGTGGAAAATAAGTGATAAAGAAGAAAACCCGATATGTTACCTGGAAGGACCAGTATCTGGAGAAGGACATCATGCTTGGTAGAGTGGAAAATAAGTGATAAAGAAGAAAACCCCGAAGAGATAAATTAACAGCATGGCTTCAACAATGCACTCACACATAAAAATAGTTGTGAGAATGACGCAGGACTGGCCCGTGTGTCATTCTGTTGTTTGAGTTAGAGCTGACTTGAGGGCACCTAATAGCAACAGCTCCTGGTGTGGTTCTGTAGGATCAGCACTGGACTGCAAACCAGAAGGTCGACAGTTCAAACCCACCAGCTGCTTCTTGGAAACCCGATACCGGGTTACTATGAGTCAGAAGTGACTCAACAGCACTTAACAACAACAACAAATGTTGGTCCAGCTGTGAGGATTTTTGTGTTCTTTATGTTAAGGTGCAATTCATAGGAACATGGTAGTCTTTGATTTTCTTCGGTAAGTGCTTCAAGTTCTTTTTTCACTTTCAGCAAGCAGGTCTGTATCATCTGCATATCATAGGTTGTTAATGAGTCATCCTCCAATCCTGTTGCCAGTTTCTCAGATTACTTGTTTACCTTACAGATTGAAAAAGTCTAGTGAAAAATTCAACTCTGACACACTTGTCCTGATTTTAAAGTAGGCAGTATCCTCTTGTTTTGTTTGAATGGTCTATGTACAGGTTCTTCATGAACACAATAAGATCTTCTAGAATTGCCTTTCTTCGCAGTGTTATCCATAATTTGTTATGATCCGTATAGTCAAATGCCTTTGCATAGTCAATAAAACACACATGAACATATTCCTGGTAATCTCTGCTTTCAGTCAAGATCCACTTGACATCAGCAATGATATCCTTCACTCCATCTCCTCTTCGGAATCGGGCTTGAATTTCTGACAGTTCCCTGTTGATGTTTTGCAGCTACCATTTATGCAATTATCTTCAGTACAATTTTCTCCGCATGTATTATTAATGAAATTGTGTGCTGTTGAGTTGGTTACAACTCATAGCGACTCTTTACAAGGTTTCCGAGAGTGGCTGGTGGGTTTGAATGCTGACATTGCCATTACCAGTCCAGTGCTTATCCTGTTAGATCATTTCTACCTTCTGTTGGATCATCTTTCTTTGTAATGGGCACAATCAGAAGTAGATGGTCAGACCCTTCTTCTAAGACACCTCTGGCTGGATTTGAACCGCCAATATTTCTTTCAGTAACCAAGCACTTAATTATTTGTGCCAATCAAGACAGTCTCTCCTCTGCTGGTGTCCACAGGCAGGCCTTTCCCTAGCTGACCTCTGACCTGCTCTGTAATGTTATAAAGCTTTTTCAGGGCTGCTGATAAATGCCCACAGGACTCATCACTCTACCATAAACCTCAACCTGAAGGCCCTCGGCTCTAGCTCTGTGAGTCAGCAAACCTAACTCCCCCAGTTAAGGGTCAAGGCATCCCACTCTGCCTCCTGACCAAAGTCACTCAAGTGTACTAACTCCTCGGACTTGGAAGCCCACCACTCTGTCTCATGCTCTGGCTCTTGGTGTTGCTTCTGCTGTTTCTCTACCACCCCTGTAATGGCTCTGCTTTCTGTCCCTGGGTCAAGGAAGTTCAATGAGCAAAGGTCTTGGGGTTCAAAGGATGCACCCCACTCCTGACTCTACTGTGATGGTAGTGAAATCCCCATTCCTGCTTCTGAGATGGCTCGATTTATACATGTTGAAGTTCCAAGTTTTTGTAATCATAATTAACCCTATTAACAATCACTCACAACTGAATCATATAATCCATCAGCAGCTTCCCCCACCTTCTCTTACCCAGATCCTTCAGGAGAAAGGCATTTGGTGGTAGTTACAAAGCCTTGGAGGAACACTGGTAGCGTAGTGTGTTTCAAATTGGACTGAGAACTACAAGATCAGTAGTTTGAATCTACCAGTCACTGTGCGGGAGAAAGATGAGGTTTTCTGCTCCCATAAATTACAGCCTCTGAAACCCTCTGCAGGGTCACTATGAGCGGGAATGAACTCAGTGGTACATCAACCACCACTAGAAGAGACATTAAATAATTCACTGCATCGTAATACCCATTGTCTACTTTGCGAATGCATAGTGTTTCTCTTTCAGTAGTAATGGCACCTTTTTGCTGTAAATATCATAAATATCTTAGTCCAAGACCCTACATTGCTATTGTTTATAAGAATGTGGCTATCATGGCATCTGATTCGGTTATTTCATATACTCTAATCATTCTAAGGAGTCCTGGTGTGGCGCTATGGGTTAATGTACCAGACTGCAAAGCCATTTGAATTGCAAGGTCGGTGGTTCAAGCTCACCAGCTGCTCCTTGGAAACCCTGTGCAGGGTCGCTATGGGTCGGAATTGACTCAACAGCACTTAACAACAACAATCATTCTAAGCCTCCTCTTCCATTTCATGTTGGTGCAGGTCAGATAAAACATAGCAAAATGAAAGCGTTTTAGTCCTTCTGTCCTTACGTTTCTCAGAGTTTATGATAATGTTTTTAGTTTGTTAGAAGTCTCCCCAGAATTTCACCAACATATAGAACTGACCTACAGCCAAAGCTCCGTTTAAGTCATAAGAGACCAGTTAATGATCCAATAATGATAAGACTAAAATCTAAGTGACTTAATACAATAAATATTTACTTGTGGTTCCTTTAAAGTCCATTATAAGTGTATTATAAGTGTATCTAAACAACTTTCCAAGGCAGTTGTCCTCTATCTTTGGCTTCCACATCAACATATTCTTCCGCGATCACCCTGGAAATAAAGGCGAGAGAGTACAGAGAATTGATCACTAGCTCTAAACGCAACTATCTAGAAATGACATATTTCCTCTGATCACATTCCATTTACACAAGACAATGGGCACACCCTACTTCAAGGGGAAGAGTCAAGTCCATTCACGTGCCTAGAAGGAAAGATGAACTGGGAATACTGGGAGGATGCACTAGTGCTAACCACGCTCCCTCCTGTGAACATTTACATATTTAAATTTTTAGGACTCTTCCTTGGCTTCAGAGATTTTAATTCTCATGGTTACATGAACCATCAGTAGTTCCTGTTGGCTAGCAATTGGTTCTGGTCTGGCTCTGTGGGTTAATGCACTGGACTGCAAAGTCCGTTTAAACCACAAGGTCAGTGGTTCAAGCTTACCAGCTGCTCCTTGGAAACCCTATACAGGGTCACTATGGGTCAGAATCAATTCTACGGCAATTAACAACAATCAGTTCAGCATACCAATGTAATCTTAATTTTATCATGCCCTTCATATTCAGTAGGTCAAAAGTGCTTCCCCACTTTAAATTAACCTCCACCAGTTTCCAAAGTGGTTCTGACTCAGTGTGACCCCATGTGTGTCCGAGCAGATCTATGCTTGAGAAGCTTTAAGAGGCTGATTTTTGGCAAGTACGCCACTAGGCCTTTCTAGCAAGGCACCTCACGGTGGACCCAAACCTCCAATCTTTCGGTTAGTAGCCAAACATGTTAACCATTTGCACCACTAGAAACTCCAAATTGGCCTCTTGCTATTTATTGTTGTTAAGTGATTGCAGCCTGTATATTCTGTTTCTCCTGTGGCCCCATGAATCCAGATGATGGTTGTGTGCTGTGAAGTTGGTTCTGACTCATAGTGACCCTGCATAGCTTTTAAAGGCTATAAATCTTTACAGGAGCAGAAAGCCTCACCTTTCTCCCACGGAGCAGCGGGTAGTTTCGAACTGCTGACCTTGCGGTTCGCAGTCTGATTCATAACCACTATGCTACCACCAAAATCAGGATACAGGACTGTTCCAGTTCCACAAAAGAACTCCCCTGTCTAGATTCGAACTGCTGACCCTGATGTTAGCAGCCCAACTCGTAACCTCTACGCTACCAGAGCTCCTTTTAAGAAAGTTATTTTTAATTATCCTAAATGAAGCCCAAAACTAATTAGGTAAATCCCATGGGCCTAGATCATTGACCAGGTTTTGCAGCAAAGACTGGCTGCTCTGGCATTGGAAAATATTACCACTAAGAGTTCCAGGACTCTCTTTCTTGTCCCAGCTGACCTGTTTATCCTCCTACCAGAATTTTCTGTTTCAGGCTGAGTCTCGCCATTTCTTTCTTTTTTAATGTTTTCTTGTGAATTGGGTGAAGAATTTATAGGGCAGATGATCAGTTTTACATTCAACAAATCATAAGCACTTCATTTTATCTCGCTGGTTGCAATTCCCACAATGTAGCATGACGTATCCCACTTCCTCCTGTGCCTCTGGTTTCCAGTCCTCCTTTCCCAACACTTCTAAACTTTGTCCTTGGGCAAATGCTGCCCTTTGATGTCAAATGGTTGGTCATTCTATGGTGTGTGTGCGACTCGCTGGTATAGTTGTTCTCCCTAGAGACCTATCTCTTGCTTGACTGAAAATTTACCCAAGGGAGCGAGTTCAGTTCCAAACCTGAA
>NW_006408674.1:6275024-6278544 GCF_000296735.1 Chrysochloris asiatica
CTCCTGACAATATGTCCGAAGTATGAGAGATGAAATTTGGCCATCCTGGCCTCCAAGGAGCACTCTGGCTGCACTTCTTCCAACACAGATCTGTTGGTATGTGTGTATACTGCTCTGCAATTTTATCACAAATAAACCACTGCTGTTGAGTCTTTACTTATTGGACTGTTAACCACAAGGTTGGAGGTTCAAACCCACCAGTCACTTCTTGGAAACCCGATACAGGGTCACTATGAGTTGGAACTGACTCAGTGGCAATTAACAACATAGGACAGAGTGTAACTGTCCCATAGGGTTTCTGAGAATGTAGAGCTTTACAGATGGAAAACTGCCACCCACATCTTTCCCCAAAAGAGCTGCTGCTGGGTTCAAACTGCCAGCCTTTCATTTAGTAACCGAGTGATCAACCACTGCGCCACCAGAGTGCCTTATCACAAATCCAGTGTCATGTTGTTATTGTTGTTAAGTGCCGTCGAGTTCGTTCCAACCCATAGCAACCCTGAACAGGGTTTCCGAGGCTATAAATCTTTACAGGAGCAGAAAGCCTCATCTTTCTCCCACGGAGCAGCTGGTAGTTTCGAACTGCTGACCTTGCGGTTTGCAGTCTGATTTGTAACCACTACGCTACCACCAAAATCAGGATACAGGACTGTTCCAATTCCACAAAAGAACTCCCCTGTCTATTCCTTTATGGACATACCCACTCCACCTCCCATTCCTAATGCCTGCAAACCACAAACTTGTATTCCACCTACACACTCTTTTTATGCATAATCTTCAGACTTGTGTAGGAAGAAAAGTTTTAATCTCTTACAGTAGCAAAATAATTGACAGGCAGTCTTTCAACGTCAATGGGATCTTTAGACTTGGTTCTGAATATATTCATGAATACTTTGGATACAGTGGGGGGGGGGGCATTATGCTTGGTAAAGTAGTAGTCGTAGTTGTTGTTATTAAATGCCTTCAAGTTGGTTCCAACTCAAAATGACACTGTATAGGGTTTCCAAGGAGTGACTGGTGGGCTTGAACTTCTAATAGTATGGCTAGCAGTCCAATGTTTATACTATGGCACCATACCAGGACTCCTTTCGTAAAGTCAAGGGTCAGCAAAAAAGAGGAAGACCCTCAACTAGGTGGACTGACCCAGTGCCTGCAACAATGGGCTCAAACATAACTCCTGGGAGGGTGGCGCAGGGCCGGGCAGTGTTCCTTCTGCTGTGTACGTTGTGCGCGGTAACTTGGAACTGACTCAGCGGCGCCTAATAACAACATCAAGTTTTCATAGCTTTGTGTCCTGTATGCTCCACCACATCCATGGGTATGTTTGCAGACACTGTAAATACCCGAGAACAAATATCCTGTCTTACTATTCTATAGCTTCTGCTTTCTGCCATTTACAAGCACTTTTGCTGGGAAAGTTCATTCTTCACGATGTAAATAGTGTATCATGTGACAACCAAACAGAGCTCAACTGCTTCTAGGCTTGCTTGGCTGCCTTTGGGTTCCTGAAGTCTCCCCTTCCACCCATCTTTATGAACCTAATTCTTTCTATCTTGATGTTGACTTTGCACTTTCTCTTGGGAACCCTCTGATCTATTTTATCGGTTTCTTATTCAGAGTTGTAGGCATATGCTATTGTTGTGAAGTGCTATCGAGTTGGTTCTGACTCATAGCGACCCCGTATAGGGTTTCCAAGGAGCAACTGGTGAGCTTGAAACACCAACCTTGTGGTTCAAACCTACCTTGCAGTCCAGCGCATTAACCCACAGCACCACACCAGGACTTCTGTAGGATGTAGTTGTTCCTAGTTCCTTTCTATTCACAAGTCCATATATTTGCATTTACAACACATTCCTCCAAATCTGGCCCTAGTGCAGTCACCTACAGAAAAGAAAAGAAAAGGGAATGTCCACAACTGCTAAGAACACTCATTGTTTAAGTGTTCAGAGAATAGAAATGATCTGCTTTTCTCCTTCTGAAATGTATCTAAAGAAATAAGACTATTGTTGGTCTCTTTCCCAACAAGACTAGATTTCTCATCTTATAGTCCAGGAACAGAGGACCCTAAGACCATCAAGGGAGAAGAGTATGAGAGGAATTTGGGACCCGATTCAGAGAAGCAGTGACACCAGAGATGGAAGCAGAGATGAGGACAGGGAGAGAGGGAGCAGCTGAGGACTCTAGACTTATGGACAAAGAAAGGCTGTGTACTTGCAGCTAAGAGGCAGACTTGCAGAATGCGTCCTTTGGTTGTTTAAATGATTATATATCCCTGAGTGTTTTTTTGTAAATCCCCCTCTCCAAAAACAAAACAGAGGGAGTGGAAGCAAATACTGTTGAAGTATGATGTATGGAGGGGATTGTAATCATTGCAATGAAACGAGTGCAAAACCGATGTTCTCCCATGTAAACTAACATTCAATTCACAATAAAAATCTTTTTTAAAAAAAAAGTAGATTCCTCTGAGTTCTGGACAGTGAAATGTAAGTACAAATGATGAACTCCTGGAGTGCGCTCCAATATTCACTTCCCCTTCTCACTAGCTGGAAACCAGATAGGATAGAAGCCCAGTCTTGACTATGAAGATGGTGGCAAACTCTTAGGGATGATAGAGCACCAGAAAGGAAGAATATGAGAGCCTGAATGGCTTCATGAAGCGGAAGTGAAGAGCTTTAAAAAAATACCAATGCCCAGGTACACTTGTAATAAATTATATCAAAATACAAGGTTAGGGACCAAGAACCTTTTTTTAAAATTTCCTGGATTTGAATGAATGTTGGTATGTGTGTATACTGAGAAAAGAAGAACTGAGAACCTTTTATCTAAGTACCTACACCATACTGCAATGTGTACATATCCTTTCTGGGTCCTTACAGAATTTGGGAGCCCTCCTAATTAAAAAAAAAAAAATCTGTAATGAAATTCACCGCCTAAACCTAGATCTCCAAGAGGGAGGTGGGGCTAATTGTGGCTAGGGTGGAGGTGCAGTGAAGTTAGCTGTCAGCCATATCACAGAATACCAGGCAAAGCAGATCCAGGGCAGAGCTCCAAAACTCGGAACTACAGAGATAGGAATATTTGAAAAGTTTGAAGGCTCATAGCTAGTGGAACTTGAAGCTTAAGTAAGAAATCACGTACTTTTAAATCTGCTGGGCTCAGAGGCATGGAGCCGACATCTTGGGTGAAACCAATTGGCAAGACCAAGTGGGGAAGTAGACACACCATGGAAAAACACCGCAGGAATCTCGGAGCAAAGGTGGACAATACACTTTGTCGGTTTTGCTTTATTCTGATTTTCTTTTATATTTTTTTGGCATCTGGTCATTGGCACCCCCACTGTTTGCACACCTCCATTCTGTTGACTAGATGGGGAGCCTGAACGAGTGGACACCCCCCACCTTCACCACTGGTGGGTTCTTCTGCCACTCATGCTCACAGATACTCAGCCCAAAGCATGCCCTGAATGTTTTGTTTTGGTTTAGTTTAATAAAGGAAAGGCCAGGACAGGGCTGTAGAGAGG
>NW_006408674.1:6282389-6283991 GCF_000296735.1 Chrysochloris asiatica
ACATAATTAAGAGCATATATACAAAACCAACAGCCTACATTACTCTCAATGAAGAGAAACTGAAAGCCTTCCCTCTGCAAACAGGAATCGGACAAGGATGCCACACCAGAAGTCCAGTTTAAAATAGAAAATAGAAAATGTAACGTTTTTATAGCTTTGTAAAAGAGAACAAAAGGGACTTAAAAGGCAGACAAAGGATGTGTATAACACAAAAGCACATGTAAAATTCCAAACCCCCAGGGAAGAGACTCATGGGCTTTTTTCTGATTTGGGTACACACACCTAATCTTTATTAACTATTACCACTGAAGCAGGGTCACAATATACAAAATGGTGAGTGGGCCCCTCATTAGTGGACCAAGAGGAAGTTATATGTACGGCAGACACTCCAAAATTTAAATGGGACAAGGAAAGAGAGTAGTAAGAAACAGAATGGTCTTCAGAGTTCTGGTCTGTGATTCTCAGATCACGGCCCAGCCACGCTGCCACATAAACTTAACCCTGAAAGCCAGCATTGTTCTTACCTTACACCTCAGCATTTGTTAGTGCCAGACGCTGTTCATGTGCCAAATAGACCAGAGTTGTTTATGTTGTTAGGTGCCATTGAGGTGATTCCCACCCATAGCAACCCTGCATAGGGTTTCCGAGAAGCAGCTAGTGAGCTTGAACCGCCGACCTTGTGGTTCAAGTAGATTTGTCATTATTGCCAGAAATGCAAAATGTTGGAGAATGAGATAGTTGGCAAGTGAGAAGCAGGTGGGACTTTAAATAGTTCATGGAGACATGGAATGAAAAAATAATGGAACTTCTCGAAGAAAATTTGGAAGCCCCCTCATATTTGTCCTTGTCCTTCTCTTTCATAAAATGGAACTCATAGGGATTAAGGAACCCAGGTAGCTGAGTGGGTTATGAGCTGGGCTGCTAACCCCAGAGTTAGCAGTTTGAATCTACCAGCCACTCTTTGGGTGAAGAATGAGGCTTTCTGCTCCTGTTAAAGACTCACAACCTCAGAAGCCCTATCCAGGGTCACTATGAGTCGGAACCAACTCGACAGCACACCAACACCACTAGCCCCATAGGAACAGGGGTTAGGATCCACATTACACTGTTACGATTCTGCTAACCTAACTGATATTATCTGCAGAGAAAACTATTTCCCTTACCAAGGTCGCAGTAACTGACGCGGGGGTTAGAACTTCAGTATATCTATTTGGAGGACACAGTTCAATCCCTAACACAGTGTTGTTGTGAAGATTAACAGGAAAATATTGTAAAGTGAATGACACAGCTGGCCCTGGATGGGGCTCTCTCCTTCACAGAAGTGAACATAAGCATGTGCTTGTTGTTGTTAAGTGCCTTCGAGTCGGTTCTGACTTATAGGAATCCTGTATAGCATTTCTGAGAAGTCGCTGGTTAGTTTCAACTGCTGACCATGAGGTTCAAACTGACCTTTTAGTCCAGTGCTTATCTTACAGCTTCTCACCAGGGCTCCAAGCATGTGATTGTTAAGTGCCATCAACTCAGTTCTTACCTATAGCAACCCTGTACAAGGTTTCAGAGGAGTGGCAGGTGAGTTTGAACCGCCAACCTTGTGATTCAAAC
>NW_006408674.1:6286371-6293486 GCF_000296735.1 Chrysochloris asiatica
CCAAAAAACTAGCTCTTCAGCAGAACATTTCAAACCTCAATTGTTCTAAGTCCAAAGCTCCCCAGGTGGCCCTCGTCCCAGGGCAATCCAAGAACAATTTTTCCTGGAGGAGCCATAAATTCTACTTTGATCATTATTCCTGTCTCCATGATTCACATTAGAAGCAGTTAAGAATCTCTGTATCAAGAGAACCTGATCCAAGTTCCTGGCATTTCCTAGGCAGATAATTCAGCATATTTAAACACTGATACCTCTTCCCACAGAACCGACTTCACTGGGACATGTCCTCCCATAGTTCTCTGCTGTTTACTGCTTCGATTCTGCCCTCTGGATTTAGCTGTGCTGGGACTATCTGGCCTCCTCGCTGATCGCTTGTTCTTCCGTACACTTACCTTTCCAGCTCTGTGTACTCCTTCCTACCTCAGGTGCAGAATATTCTCACTGGTCAGCCTTGGAGACCAATCCCAGGTGCTGTCCATCTGCCACGCACAGTGCCCCAAGGGAAGATTTGAAGTAAATCCAGTTATTCATGGTGTCATGAGAAGAGATACCAGGTGTGTTTATTGAGACTTCACCCATTTCCCTCCAGAGCAAAACAAGAAACGGGGAGGCAACAGGCAGGTGGGATACCAGTTAAAGCAGTGGCCAAGCAGAAGGCCAAACAACAGCAGTGGATATGGAGAGCTATGCCTGTCAGGAATCCATTGGTTTGAGGGACTGAAGAGTCTCATAGGCAAAGAACATACCTCAAGGGAGATGAAACTAGATAGAGAAACTTGATTAATTTACAAATATTAACACTTGTGATGAGTATTGATATTTACCACTGTGATTGATGAATGTTTCCCACTGCTTTATCCTTTTCCATGTAAGTGTGCAGACCTCTCCCTCTCTCACTCTGGGTCCAGCCTTATAGTCAGTCAAATGGCAACCCCATCCAAACCCAACCCACTTCCATCCTGATGATGCAGTCTCATAGCGACCCTCTTGGACGAGTAGAACTGCCCCGTGGGGTTTCCAGAGCTGCAATCTTTATAGAAGCAACTGCCGCATCTTTCTCTCAGAGTGGCTGGCGAGTTCTAACTGTTGACCTCTTAGTCAACAGCTGAGCATGTTGACCACTGTGCCCCCAGGATGCCTTGAGCCGGTAAACAGACACATGAAGAGTCACTTTCGTCTTTCCACCTCTTACACTGCTGTGTTTGTCATAAGGACATGCCAAGGCTAGCCTGCTGGAGAACTTTGATAGAATTCTTGCCTTCCATATGGGAGCTCTGGTAGTGTAGTGGTTATGAATTGGGTTGCTAACCTCAAGGTCAGCAGTTCAAAACTACCAGCTGTTCCACTGGAGAAAGATGAGGTGTTCTGCTCCCGGGAAGATTACAGCCTTGGAAACCCTGTACAGGGTCACTATGAGTCAGAACCGATTCCACTGCACACCACCACCACCGCCATACTGGAGACCAGGAATCAATTCCCAGCTAATGTATCTCATGTACAGCAACCAGGTGTTCACTTGCTAGTGGAAGCTTACATGTTGCTACCATGTTGAACACATTTCAACAGATTTTCTCAATGAAGACAAACTACATACGAAGGCCTGGTCATCTTCCCCAAAAAGATTCAATAAAACACTATCTGCAACTGACCACAGCCTGGCACAGGGCCAGGAAGCATTTTGCTCTGCTTGGCATGGGGTTGCCGTGAGGCCTACTCAACAACAACAACATGATTGTCTTATTAAAGACACTATCGGCACAGTCGTTGTGTAGAAGAGGGTTTGTGCGTATGGGTATAGGTGGCTAATGGGAAGGCAAGAGAGAAAAGCCTAAGTCTGTTGTTGTGAATTTACTGAGGTGCAATGACTCAGGAGACTGAGGCACCTAGTGTCCATGACATTGACAAACAGAGCAGTTGTCCCAAAAGTCAGTGAACAGCAACACTTTCCCAGGGGGCCTGGGTAAACACAGGGCGAGCAGTGTGGTGCAGTGAGCGATTTGAGTTCACAATCAGACTCTGCCATCTCTTGGCTATCTGATCTTGGGCAATTCATTCAACTGTGTCCTGGTGTGATGCTTTAGGATAAGCACTGGATTGCTAACTGCAAGTTCGGTGGTTCAAATTCACCAGTCGCTCCTAGCAAACAGTATACAGAGTCGCTATGAGTCGGAACCGATTCGATGGCAATTACCGGTGACAACAACAACAAAGTCAGTCAATGAGTCTCTTTCTCTGCAAAAGAGGAAATGACACCTTCCCATGTCCCCATCATGGTTGTTGCAGGCTCCACTGGGCCAAAGTACACAAGAAGAATACCCTGGGCAAGGGCCAGGGGCTGTTCACCAAGCCTACATGACTACTGTCTTGTAGTCAACCCGCCTCCTGATCATACTGTTTCCTAAGCAGCTATAACAAGACTTGCTTTCAAACCTACCAAGTATTTGGCAGAAAAGCAATTGAGTTAGGCTCTTTTAAAAATAAATGTGAACATGCATGAAAGGGCTTCCTATGCCCCAACTGGAAAGGAAAGTGTGCCATGATGGATTCAGGTGAGAAGTAATGACACTCTCTGGTTTGCTGATCTCAGTCAGGAGGCAAATTCTTGGCGTCTGCGAGTCCTACTGTGGCAATGCACGATAATGCGCTGGACTGCAAGGTCGGTTTGAACTGCAAAGTCAGCGGTTCAAACCAACCAGTTGCTCCTCAGAAACCCTACACAGGGTCACTATGTAACTGACTCAATGACACTTAACAACAACAACAACAATCCTATGATAATGAAAGAATTCATCTAAGGAGCACAGGAGATGTTTGCAGCTGAAAGAATTTGCTTAAAAATCAATTCAACATTCAGAATAACCAATGGCTTTTGGTAAAGCAGTGTGGCATATTTATTGGGCTATTCATAGGTAAGCTAAAACACGTTGAAGGGAGAAAACTGGAGGTCATCAGTAATGTCAAAGACAAAATAGTTAGCATTTCTTATTTTCCAAATTTAAAATCATTACAGCCGAGGACTAAAGGAAATTTGTTGACTTAGCTTTAATGGTGCCATTTGTTTTTAGTAACAAGAAGTACATACATTTAACCAATAACTTTTAGGACACTAAGCCAAAAAGAAAACTATGTTTTTTATGCAGCTAAGACAAGAAAGTTATCTATACAAATTAAGTCATACAAAATACATTAAAAAGGAACACACATACAAAAGTCATTAAGTTGCTCAAGAGTAGGACTGCCACAGAACACCACACTGAGAGCATTAGTGTGAATTCATTTCAGCTATGAAAGTAGGTCCCAAGTTCGGTACACATTTACTGAGGTAAAGGCACAATCACTTCAACATAATTAATGGGGAAGAATCCAGATTCTCCGTGTAGCATTCCTTCATACCAATTTTCATCTATTTGATTAGTCAGAGTAATGATGTCCCCTTCTTTAAATCCTAGTTCTCCTTGGTTTTCTGGCTCAAAGTCATAGAGACCACGACAACAGGGTTGATCAGGAATGTTAGAACCTGTTCACAAAAACAAACAAACAAAAAAGCACAGGTTAACATGACAAATTGTACATGGAAATGTGAAGACTTTGGAAGGGTCTCTGTGTGCCTTCCCAACTATAAGGGGGGTTCCTCTCAGCTCTGGGCTCTGCTCAGCTGCTCCAGTCACACGATGCGTGAGCTGACCTCCAGGGCCCAGTGATCTTCTCATCAGTATTCGGAGCCAGAGAATTTTGGCCTAGCCCTCCTCCTCGAAGCAGTTACCCTGCTCTACCTGGAACCTTGAGGGAGGTACACAAGAACCACAGACCCATCCTTACTGCCTGCCGGAGCTTAGAGTGTCTTTGTGGAGACTGGCCAAAGGCATGGGAAACCTTGAAAAAGCAAGTACGAGGAGGTGTGTATCGCATATGGTTCAGAAACTTGTAGGAGAGGGAAGGCCTAGGAAAACCTTCTTAGAGTTGATGGTCCGGAGCTGGAACATGGGCAGGATATGGAACCAGAGGGGAGGAACTGATAGAAATATGCACATATTACAGCTGAACTAATGTCTCAGGGTTATTGTAGCGCTCAGAATAACAATTTTTCAATATTTTATTTCATTTCAAACTAAAACATGGTCATTATAAAAAATGCAAAAGAATGAAGACAATATATACAAAATTGAGAAAAGTCAGCAATAAGCCAAAGATATTGTTATTAAGTGACTGAGTCATAGCGATCCTGTATGGGGTTTTAGAGGAGTGGTTGGTGGGTTTGAACTGCTGACCTTGTGGTTAGCAGTCCAGTGCTTATTCTACAGCACCACACCAGGACTCCAACTCAGAGATAATCAAGGTTAAATTAACATTTTGACATAAAGAAACTTCCAGATTTCTGTATGAAATATTTGTAATGTATTTACATATAGCTGTTCCCATCAAAGTCTTGTTCATTCCATATGAACATCTTTCCAGATTACTTTTAATTACTACCAGTTGTCAACTCCTTATCATTTCTTTAACGGTTCTTCCTCCCTCCCTTTGTGTCTTTCTTCCTTTCGTTTTCTTTCCCTATCTCTTTTTTTTCCCATGCGCTCTTGGCTTTCACAGATATATACCCTAGTATATATATATATTTACAAATATGCACAATGAATGATTTAGGAGAAATTCCTATAAGGGGATTTGTTGGTCACAGGACATGAATTTTTCTGACTTTTAATATTCGTTATCAATTTAGTTTTCTAAAATATTTGAAGCGCTCTCTGTTGCGCTACCACAATTAGCACTTTATAGGTCATGTTTGATCCAAATATTGCTCCTACGTATTAACTAGTTAATTAATAATTAATTAATTATGTCTTTGTACTGTGTATTGGTGGTGGACTATAAAGGGGGTTTCTGCTTTGTTTTGGCATACATATAGAAATTTAGAGGATCCTGATGTGGTGCTGTAGAGTTAGCACTCGACAATAATATCAGTTTGAACCGCAAAGTCGGCAGTTCAAACTCATCAGCCACTCCTTAGAAACCCTATACAGGGTCTGTATGAGTCAGAACCAACTCAATGGTAGTTAACAACAACACAGAAATTTAAAACAGTATAAGCAATCATCTTGACCAACGTTTGCATTTATAGTTGATCCTCCACAGTTATATATGAATATGCAACTACATTTTATTCTAGTATTAATATTTCTTTTCATGTGAAAGTTTTTACTTGTAATACATTGGTATTTGAATGAAATTCAGGCCTTTTTTTATGATAAGGCTTACAGTTATCTACAACACCATTCATTAAGAAATCTATTGTTTCTCTACTGATTTCAATACTATCTTACTAGCCTCTATCTTATTCATACATGTAATTATGTGCATTTTTGCTCAATTTTAGTGTTTTCTCTTTTACTCCACTAATTCATTTTGGTAAGAGTCAGAGTTGATAGCAATGAGTTTTCATTGAAGTAAAAGAGTTGAACATAAATATTTCATAGGGTGGCTAGAGAAGACACAGTAAAGAATTATAGTGAAATGTGCAAAAACCTAGAGTTAGAAAACCAAAAGGGAAGAACTGAAGAAAATATTCAAGCCTTGAGTTGCAATGTTGAAAGATTCTATGGGCAAAAGTTGAATGATGCAGGAAGCATACAAATAAAATGGAAGGGATACACAGAACTACTGTACCAAAATGACCTGGTCGCCATTCAGTCGCCTCAGAGGTAGCATATGATCAAGAAAAAATGTTACTTAAGGAAAAAGTTCAAGTTGAACTGAAGGCAATGGTGAAAACCAAAGCGCCAGTAATTGATGGAACACCAACCAAAATGTTTAAACAAACAGATACAGCAATGTGTGTGCTCACTAGTACATGCCAAGAAATTCGGAAGACCTGGCCATCCAATTGAAACAGATCTATATCTGTGCCCATCTCAAAGAAAGGCGATCCAACAGAACGCAGAACTTATCAAACAAATATAATATCACACACATTTTAAATTTTTCTGAAGATAATTCAAAAATAGTTGAGGCAGTCCATCAACAGGAAACTGCCAGAAAGACAAGCCAAATTTAGAAGAGAACCTAGAACTAGGGGTATCATTGCAGATGGCTGACGGATCTTGGCTGAAAGCAGAGAATATCAGAAAGATGCTTAACTGTGTTTTATTGGCTGTGCAAAAGCAATCAACTGTGTGGATCATAACAAACTATGGGTAACATTGCAAAGAATGGGATTCCAGCACACCTAATTGTTCTCATGCAGAAACTATACATAGACCAAGAGGCAGTTGCTGAAACAGAACAATAGGAAAGCGCTTGATTTCAAATCAAGAAAAATGTGTATCAGGGTTGTATCCTTTCACCATATTTATTCAGTCTGTATGCTTAGTAAAATAATCTGAGAAACTGGAGTATCTGAAGAAGAAAGAGGCATCAGATTGGAGGAAGACTCATTAACAACCTACGATATTCAAATGACACAACTTAGCTTACTGGAAGTGATGAGAACTTGAAGCACTTACTGATGAAGATTAAAGACTTCAGTATGGATTACTCAACCAAGAGAACAGTAAAACCCTCATAACTGGGCCAATGTGCAGCATTATGATAAATGGAGAAAAGACTGAAGATGTCAAGGATTTTATTTTGCTTGGATCCACAACCAACACTCATGGAAGCAACAGTCATGAATGCACAGTCTCTTATACCTGCTTTGTGACATGTAGTAGTGACTGCGCTGTAGTACAGCTGTTTTAGCGATGTTATTCTAGGATGCTTTCTTTCCAGATGACGATTGAGAAGCTAATTAAGAAACAAAAAATGGTGCCAGGGACCACAACAGGAACAGAATGTGCTGTTTCCTGAGGTTTTGTTTGATACATTTTCTTTCTTTCTTTCTTTTAATGCAGTGTGCTGGATGGCTCCGTAAGTTTTATCAGATGACTGCATAACCTGGAAAGTTGTTGCTGCGATTGGTCTTCATGTATAAACATAAATATAAATATGTATTTGTTGTTGTTGTTGTTAAGTGCCATCAAGTCAGTTCTGATCCATAGCAACCCTGTATAGGGTTTCCAAGGAGCAGCTTGTGAGCTTGAACCACTGACTTTGCAGTTCAAACGGCTTTGCAATCTGGC
>NW_006408674.1:6294271-6296007 GCF_000296735.1 Chrysochloris asiatica
GTGAATAAGGAAGACTGTAGAAAATTGATGCGTTTGAATGATGATGTTGATAAAGAAAGTTGAGCATACCATAGATTGCAAGAAGTCTGAATACATTTGTATTGGAAGAAGTGCTCTTTAGATGTAAGGATGGCACAACTTCCTCTCACAAACCATAGGAAATGTTGTCAAGAGGGACCAGTCCCTACAGAAAGACATTGTGCTTGATAGAGGAGAAGAGAAAAACCCTCAACAAGATGGACTGACACAGTGGCTACAAAGTCAACTCAAACATGGCACTAAGAGTGGGCATGGTGCAGGACTGGACATACATGGTGCAGGATTGGACATAAATGGTGCAGGACTGGACATACATGGTGCAGGACTGGACATACATGGTGCAGGACTGGACATACGTGGTGCAGGACTGGATAATGGGTCAGTCTGTTGTACATACAGGGTCGCTATGAGTTCTAACCCATTCAATGACACCTAACAACAACGGACAGAGGTCAATACTATTATATGTCATATTTATGATTAAAAATGAAAATAGGGTCTAGTTTTCCTTCTAATGTTCTGTGTCTGGATTTGGTATCACAGTTGTTGTTGTTGTTAAGTGCCGTTGAGTCGATTCCAACCCATAGCAACCCTGTATAGGATTTCCAAGGAGCAGCTGGTGAGCTTGAACTACTGACCTTGTAGTTGATTCAAATGATGCATTAGCCCACAGCGACACCCAGTTAGGTTAGGTTTATAAAATTAACATTTCCTCATTTTTCTAGTGTCTAAAATATTCAAATATTGAAAATTTGAAAGGATTTTCCCTCAAAAGATCTGGACCTTTGGATTTCTGAACACAGGGTGCTTTCTAGAATAGTTTATGTAGGTAACTAAGTGTGTCTAGGAAGAAGATGAGTCACCTCACTTTAGTGCCCGGTAGTACCTACAGGGGCATGTAGGGACCTCAGCAGTTCCCAAGCTTCCATGGAAGGAGCTGGAAGTGAAAGGATAGAGAGAAACTGAGGAGTCACCCATCTAAGAGAGAGGATGCCTCACCCAGAGGAGCTTGGGGGCATGGATACTGGTGAGGCCAAAGGGAGACAAGATTATTCCAGTGAAGAGAAGGCTAGAGGGAGGCTAAACCACACCCCCAGCTACATGGAGACCACAACAAGGACAGAAGCCACTACCAGCAGAGAGAACCAGTCCACCCACAAGGGAGCTACGGAAGCCTCTCCAACTTCCACAGCTGACTTACTATGTGAAAGGCTCCCATAATCCCCATTCAGCCTCCAACACACGCAAAGTGAGATCTGGGAAAAGAAGGGCAAGACAGTATCCCAGAGTATAAACCACACCAGTTTGACAGCTTCTGTGCTTTAAGAAGAGGGTTTTAGCTTCTCATATTGAAAACACACATATATAGGATCTTACTTCAGCCATTCTGTGATTTCCATCTTTATTTCCTTTTTCTATTATTATGAACTATTGTATTCCTCCCTCTCTACTTCAACTAGGAGTCCCTGGATGGCACAAATAGTTAAGCCAAACGTTGCCTGTGCAAACCCACCCAGAGGTACCTCGGAAAACAGGTTTGGCAATCTGTTTCCATGAAAACCCTACTGTGCATTTCTACTCTGTACATAAGAGGTTGCTGTGAGTTGAAACCAACATGATGGCAACTAACTACAACAGACTTCAACTGAGAACTCATAATCTCTAGTAGATATTATGTTCCTTCCTCACTAAATCTT
>NW_006408674.1:6297537-6305599 GCF_000296735.1 Chrysochloris asiatica
GGTTCTGATACACAGTGACCCTGTATAGGATTCTGAAACTGTAAATCTTTATGGGAGCAGAAAACTGCATCTTCCACCTGCAGAACAGCTGATGGATTCGAACTATTGACCTTGTTGTCAGCAGCCCAACATATAAGCTACTATGCCACCTTAAAGAGAGAAGACAAATGCTGGTATTTCTGTGGTTGGTCAAATTAGAAGTCCCTTGTCCTGGGAAGGGGTGGGGGTAGGAAGCAATGTGGAGAGAGAAAGAGGGGATTGAAGCAAAAGATTTTTCCAGCTGTAAGAATGATTTTATTATTATTTGCTTTCATAGCTTGAAAGAAGCCCTGGTGGTACCACGGGTTAAGCACTGAGCTGCTAATGAAATCCACCAGCTGCTTGGAGGGAGACAGATGAGACTGTCTTCTCCCCTAAAGATTTACAGCCTCAGAAATGCTAATGAGCAGTTCTACTCTGACCCAGAGGAAGCTGTGAGTCTGAACCATCTGGACGGAGGTCACTGAGTAGTGACCATCTCTTGGACAGGCCAATCTTCCTTAGTGCTTCTCCACTCCTTGGGTCAATGCTTTGTCCACACAGAAGTGGAGTGAGCAGAAAACTACCTCTTGCCCTAGGAGCTTTTATCCGTGGTCTTCCCTCAGGTGGGCTGGCTGTACTACACCAGCTCCCCATTGCCTCCCTAGTGCAGTGCTTCTCAACTGGCCACATATTAAAATTCCCACTACCTGGGTTGTGCCGCACCCCAGTGAACTCCGAAATCTCTAGGAGCTGAGCCTGGGCATCAGTACTGTTTATATTTTCCAGATGTTTCCAGTGCCCAGTTGCCACTGAGTCAATTTCAGCACATGGCAACCGTTAGTGTATCAGAGTAGAAGTGCACTCTGTACGGGTTTCAAAGGCTGATTTTAGGGGGAAGCTGATTATCAGAACTTTCTATGGATGGCTTTCTGTTTAGCAGCCGAGCACATTAACCATCTGCACCACCCAGGGGCTCCGGTCAGGCAGCTCATGGAAAGGATGAAGGTTTGAGACCACCCAGAGGGACCTTAGGAGGCCAGTGATCTACTTGTGAAAAAATCACCCACTTGTAATCCTGTGGAGTACAGTTCTCCTCTGACATACATGTAAGCTCCATTCATCAGCTACCAAAGTGCAGCCAGGGTTGACAACCATCAGTTAACAAACCCTCCCTCCCTCCCTTTCTTTTCACCACAACTTGGAAAAGTTAAGTGTTTCAGGTGGTGGAGGAAGGAAAGGTGGGAGAGGCAGACTCTCCTCCTTCTTCAGGTTGGCAGATCCTTCCCCTGTCCTGATTGACAGGTAAGTCAGCTCTGTAGTCTGACCTCTCCTGCATTCTGCTCTCTAGACTCTCCTGAAGTTCTTCACATTTTGGATGGCTTCTCTTTGACTGACCTCTGCTCCTGCCCCAAGTCTGCATAATCCTTTTGTCATAAGGATGGGAACAGAGGAGAGGAAGGACTCCAATTCTTGGGCTCAATTCTTGTCTTGAATTTGAAAAGAATAACATTCAATGACTTCAAAGCATTGGGGAATCAAGTGTTTACAAGAACAGACCTTTCCATTTTCCTTTACACATGGCGACTTGAGCCTTGTTTTCCTAATGTATAACTGCTGTAAACGTGGTCTTTAAGCGCATGATTAGTATTCTATTAGCCTCTGTCCCACCACCAGCTTTTCAGAGAGAGGCAGTCAGGTGCCAAATCAAGTGGTAATGTGGGGAAGCCTTTCTTTGAAGACAAAATGTTAATTCTAGGTGGGAACTTGGCGAGTCTCCACACAGTCCTTCCTTTATGAAGAGGAGGCAGAGATGCTCCGGAAAGATCTGGTGGCCTTGTCGCGGGGGCAACAGCCAAGCCAGAATGAGACACCACGTCTCAGCCCCCTGCTCCCTGTCACCCCTGGTAGGTGGCTCAGAGCTGTCAAACCACTTTGTGGACTAACACACTGACTACAGGGCGAGCTATGTTTCCCTCCTATGCCCTCTAGCCGCACTGACCAACACAAATATTAAGTGGCAGACTTGCACTTATTCTCGCTCACTACCTGTGTGTGCATGTACGCATGTTCACACACACACTGAATACATCAGGGAAAACACACATCACTAGTCACTTCACTGATTCTGGGCAAGGGACCACTGCCATGCTGCCCACTTTTGCTGAGGGGTGGAGAGAGGCCAGTCCGCATGTACCGTTCCATCAGCCAATAAACCCCAAACAAGGCATTTCTCCTGAGAGCCACGGCAGGGACAGACCTCTGCACAAAAGTCCCCTGATTCAGTAGCGGGTGTGCCCCTGGCTTTCCGCCCACCTCTGAGTTGCCTGCAGCCCCACTGGGACAGTAGCCCTGATAAATCCACACACCAGGACTCAGACCTTCCCAATTACAAATGCAGCATGGGAGTCTGAACTGAAACAGTATCTGATGCATTTTTTATTCTGGATAATCTTGCTGCCCAGGGACCTCAGTCCAAGTAGGTAGGGCCTTCCTAACTTTAGGGGGAAGGCAGAACTCAGATATGAACAAAGCAGTCAATGTTTAGTTTTTATTTCCAAAATCATGCCATTTCAGTGGTGAAATGTTGTGAAAAGTAATGAAAGCCAAGGTTTTTGTGCCAGAGCCAGGTAAGTGCTTATGAGACCAGAGAGAGAGAGAAAGAGAGAAAGAGAGAGAGAGAGAGAGAGAGAGAGAGAGAGAGAGAGAGAGAGAGACCCCTGGATTCCAAGGAACCAGAGCTTAGAAATTTTATTACAAGCCATGGAGAATAAGGGCTATTTCCCGCCACACAGAGAAGGGATACAAACCTTCCTGGTGAAAGGGAATGGACTTGGAGAGAAGAGGGTAGAAAGGGTTGAAACACTCCTTATGCTCTACCCCAGGGGTAGAATCTCTGGCCTCATTTTCCACTGGATCTGTGAAAGAAGACAGGCTCTCAAAATGCCCTGCGCCAATGTGGTGGGGAGGGCCTGGTGCACAGTAGAAATGGCCACTATTGTATAATAAAGCAGAGGGGGAACCTGAACTGAATGCTGGGGAAGAACCACAGGTCCCCTCAAGTTCCATCAGGTGGTGAGGAAATGCTGAGGGAAAAGGTAGACTAAGAGAGCTCTGGGGAAGGGCACACAGGCTTAGAATGCAGACACTTGGCAACCCAGAGGCAGAGGCGTGGGCCAAAGATACCAGCGAATGCCAGTCCAGGCCCTGAGCCAGGAGTATCAAGTTACCTCAGCTGTGGAAGCCAGTTAGGACCCAGACAACCCTCTTCATCTGCCACCAAGATGTCCCCCAAACTTCCCCTAGCACTCAGGCAACATCTTGGAGTGAAGAGAAAGGAATAGAGAATCTTTGAGGAAATTAACAATTCTAACAGTGAATTTACTGCAACTCTGAACTACATTAACTAATAAATGGATACTCTACACCTTCTATTGGAAGAGAGCGAGTTACCTTGAAATGGCAAGATTTTGGTTTTTCCACCATTGGAATAAATGGAAAAATGATTCTAAGTAGAAATGGAAAAAAGATTAAGTTGTTTCCACCATTTGGTCTAAATGGAGGCTCATAGCAAGTTCTGTTCAGTTAAGAGAAAGTTTCTGCCCACTTGAGGGGTCGTGCTTGAATTTTCCTTCTACACCCAAGTCAAGGCAGCATCAATCACCATGGACGAAAATCAGACCAGGCAGAATGGGCTACATTTGCTCAGTGGGAGCTATCAAGCCATGCTAGAAACGGATGTCTCCAAGGTACCTCAGTGGTTGAGTTTCCCATAATCAGAAACTAGTACCTCTTCCAAGATCTTCTCTTAAGAAAAGATCAGTCCTACAAGTGACCTCTCTTGGTGGACAACTCACTGCTTTTTCCTTTGGTGATTGTTGTCCTTGTCTACTTACACCTCCATGCTTTCTTGGATTCAACAGATGGCATCTGAAGCCACTAAGAAGTAATGAACCCAGGCTCCTGGCTAGCTGATGGGCACCTATGAACTCAAGAGCAGGCAGCTCCAAGCCTCAAGCCTGTGCTGTCCAGTGCGGAAGCTCAGCCTCCTCCTGCCCTCGCAGAGTAGCCGGTGTTTATTTTCTCTTACTCCCAAGACCTGGCTTACTGTAACATGAGAACAGAGGAGGGGAAAACACAGTCTTCCTTGTGAAAGTACTGAAACAAAGATTATTTTAACAGAGAAAAGAGAGTGTGCCTGTTAAATATTTATTATTCAAGCTCTGTTCCACACCATTAAACCCAAAGCCCCACAGCCATCGAATAGATTCTGACTCACAGCAACCGTAGCAGGCAGAGGAGAACCGCACCACGACGCTTCCCAAGATGTTACCTTTAGGAAAGCAGACTGCTACAACCTTTCTCCCCAGAAGTGTTGGTGGGTTCCCTTAGCAGCCAAGGACTTAATCACTGCACCCCCAGGGCTCCATTCCACACCATTACGTGTGAGAATTAAATCATATATTTGAGATACTGTTGTTGTTGTTGCTAAGTGCAACATCGAGTTGGTTCTGACTCACAGACACGTTAATATAGGGTTTCTGAGGAGCAGCTGGTGAATTTAAACCGCCGACCTTGAGGTTCAAACCCATCTTGCTGTCCAGTGCATTAGCCTACAGCACCACACCAGTTGTTGTTGTTGTTGTTAAGTGCCGTCGAGTCGGTTCCGACCCATAGCGACCCTGTACAGGGTTTCCGAGGGTGTAAATCCTTACGGGAGTAGAAAGCCTCATCTTTCTCCCGCGGAGCGGCTGGTAGTTTCGAACCGCTGACCTTAAGGTTCGCAGCCCGATTCGTAACCACTATGCTACCAGAGCTCCTTACCACACCAGTAGCACATGGTAAACACTAACATCTGGGAGCTCTTATTTAATCCCTGTAGTTAAATTGGACCAAGGAATTGTAGGGTAGCTGTTACCAGAATAAAAGCATTTGGTGTTTCTGCATATGCCAATATAAATCTTTACAACAAAGATCTGGGGAAAACAAACAAACAAACAAAACAGTGGGAAGGGAGGTGGGCACTTGCAAAAAAATTTCATGCTGTTTTAAGGTGGCCAAGGTGGCCAGTCAGGAAGTACTGCAGAACACAACAGGCAGGAAAGACACTGTTTTCCATAAAAGAATGCTCACTCTCCTGAGAATGCTTCGGTACGATTTCTATCAATATGGGGCTCTTGCTTTTTGGCCAGCAGCATGAACATTTTTTTTTGTAGTGCCCACCTCAGTCCTACCATCTTTTTTTCTCCCCAAGTCCTTTCTGGCAAAGGGTAATATTGGAAAATATACAGAAATAACAATCCCCTCTTATTCCAGTAATGACAGTTCCTCGGTCAGGTTTTTATGTTTACCATGTGTTAGACAATACTCTCAGCATCTGAGATCCTACTGGGTTTTATTTCTCAGAGAAGCCCTACGATGAGGTACCACTATTTCCCACCCCACCCCCACCCCTGAATGGACAAGACATCTGGGATAAGCAGAGCTTCATTCAAAGTAGAATTGCTGACATCTGACCTTGCCCAGTGTCCACAGGCCACACTGCGAGTCACTTTGCCAAAGTAGAATTGCTGACATCTGACCTTGCCCAGTGTCCACAGGCCACACTGTGAGTCACTTTGCCAAGTACTCTCTCTGACAATCTTTAGTTTGCGAGTTCATTCCCACTCCAATTCTGAGTCAACCAGTCAAGGGACGGTCCACCAGCAGGCCAGGCTTGGAATAAACCTTTGTGTTCTTAGCCCGACGTGTGTCCAGCAGTTCCCAGGACTTGGACCCTCTATAGGGACATTTTCTCCCTGCATCCAGTGATGACCCTCAAGCATCTGTCCAGGTCCCAACTAGCGTTGGCCCTTGATTAATGTCCTGCTTCCCACAGCCTGAGCTCCGACTTCACAATGGAGACAGACAGAGGGCAGGGAGCAGCCTGCCATTCTCTTGCTCTCTCTGGATCTGAAAACCTGTTCCAAGGGCCTTACTTGTAACTCTTGCTGCCGGAAGTGCAGGTTGTTAGCAGCGGTTGGTGGGGCATTAAAACTCACAACTCTTCGGTTGCCCTTGAACTTGCTTTACTTTCAGACCCTCCAAGGACCCGCTGCAGTCTCTTCTCCTCTGCTAATCCTAGCTTAGGGGATTTCATGCCTGGAAACATTTGGTCATTGATGAGAAAGGCAACTATGACTCCCCCCAGCGCTGGTTGTAGAGGGAGAAGAGGTGGAGAGAGCAGTCTTTCACACTACTGCTGTCAACATGAGCACCGTGGGGGCTGTAGGGAGGAGGCTCTCAGAGGCTACTGACCTGAGAGGGCTCTTTGTCTTTTAGTAAAGGCCCCAGACTGCTTGTGCCTTTTGAGTTTTTGTTCCTGCTTTTTATAGTCTTTTTCTTTCCTCCCTTGTAGTCAGGCTGCTGCGACCTGTCACTTTCTCTGCTACCAGCCGGCCTTCCTGAAGCAAGCAGTCCCTCAGGCCCTCCTACTCTGCGGCTTCCAGTCTGCTGGAGGCTGGAAATCAGACAACCAGTTATGTAATATTAACAGCGGCAGATTTGGGGCTCTTACTTTGTAGCAAGTACCACCTCACACGCATTCTCTCATTTCTTTAATCCTTAGAATCATCCTGGGAACTCAGAGTGATACCTGCTATGCTTTAACTGAGGCCCAGAGGAATGAAGTGATTTGCGCCTCCCTCTGTAAATGGTTAATGTGCGCACTTGGCTGCTGAAGGGTTGGAGGTTCGAGTTTACCCAGAGGCACCATGAAAGAAAAGCCTGGTGATCCACTTGTGGAAAATCAGCCATTGAAAACCCTGTGGATCCCAGTTCTACTCCGACACGCATGGGGCTGCCCTGAGTCAGAATTAACTTGGGGACAACCGATTCTGGTTTTTCTGACTTGTAAGTCTGTTTAACAATGGGTGCGGTAGGTGGCACTGATTTGTCTGAGTGGATCACTGGCTGCTCACTTCCTGATCCATATGCTACCAAGTCCCTGGATGGTGCAAATGGTTTCCGTGCTCTGCCACCACACACAGGTGCCTGAGAAGAAATTACTTCCCAAAGGTCACAGGCCTTGAAAACTACGGAACACAGTTCCACTCTGAGTGGACATGGGACTGCCAGGAGCCGGACCCCACTCTACAGCAACTAGTTCGGTTTTGTTTTCTTTAAACACAGAGAGCGGCATCAAGGATCAGGAAGGAAGGTCCTTGTCAATAGGATGAGTTAGCAGCCCAATCAGGAATGGCACCAAAGTCACTCTGTGATTGGTCTATGTCTGCACCCTTTGGCTAGGGTGTTCGTCTCTTAATATTTTAGGAGAAAAACAAAACCAAAACTAATTTGCAACTTCCAAGTTTACATCCCGCCCAGACTCTGGGCCAGGCATCAAGCTTTAGACCTACTACTGAATGCCATCTCTTCTGAATTGGAATGAGTAGATCTTGTTCAAGCTCCTTTCAAATGCTTTTTTTTCCCCCTCTTTCCTTCCCCAAACCTAAAATCTCAGGCTCTTGTAGCAAACTTTTTTGGAAGCTAACACTTGCCTTTTAGCAAACCCAAATATATCAAGCATTTGGTGTAAAACTAATAAATACCCCCAAACCCATCTTGTTACAAATCTTTAAAACAGTAGTTTTTGTCCATTAGACAGAAACTTCAGATTCTTGGGTTCCAGCTTGAGTTTTTACAGTAACCAGCTGTGTGACCCTGGTTCTATCTCGGTCCTTAGCAGCAAATTTCCAGTGTTAATCTGGATGACGGTTACGTTGTAAGTTACTGTGAAAAGTCTAGTGAAAGTTCCTATCTCTACGAACGTCTTTTTAGAAATAGAAGCCCTGTTGAAGAGCAGAGATGTCAGCTTAAGGACTAAGGTGCTCCTGACCCAAGCCATGGTATTTTCAATAACCTCATATGCATGCAAAAGCTGGACAGTGAATAAGGAAGACCACAGAAGAATTGGTGCTTTTGAGTTATGGTGTTTGAGGAGAATACTAAAAGTGCCATGGGCTGCCAAAAGAACCAACAGATCTGTGTTGGAAGAAGTGCAGCC
>NW_006408674.1:6306334-6308478 GCF_000296735.1 Chrysochloris asiatica
TCTTGCAGGTGCAAAAAAGCTTCATATTACTCCTGTTGGTGGACTCGAACTTCTGATCTTATGGTTCATAGTCTAGTGCTTATCCTACAGAGCCACCACACTCCTCAGAAGCTGCGGCCAATTTATTTATCAAAGCTTCCTGTGAGGTGAACCCCCTACTACACCGGGTCCAAGGGTTGTGGGTTTCTTTGCCACTCTGAGTTAGGGGGAAAGGCGAAGACAGATGACAGCCTTAATCGGAGGTGACTTTCTGGCTACTGGCATACGACTCGGCTGGCAGATTGTGTTTCATCTGGCCTGTTCCTTGCTCTTTACAATGTGGATTAGCTGCCAATACTGACAAATCAGGAGATTGCATATAAGCATGTGACTTCTGGCTACTCTTGGAAAATCAGAAAGGCTGGCTGTCCTGGGCCACTGACATCTGTGACTGACCATAAGTTGCCCACTTTGGCTGACCCCAGAGATACCTTGCCCTGTCATGCTCCTGGCTTGATGGTCTGGTGACAGTTCCCACTTGTTCCTGGTCCTGCACTGTTTTCTCATACTTGCCTGCCTCTCATCAGAGAAAAAAGGGAGACCCCCCAGCGAGATGGATTGGCCAAGGAGTCTCAACCGTGGCAACAATTCTGAGGTTGGCCCAGGACCGGGCAGTGTTTCATTCTGTTGTACATAGGGTCGCTATGAGTCAGTACCAACTCGATTCAACATTCCTATTATCTGGAGTTAAGAGTTTGAATCTGGGGCCAGCCATTGAACAAACAACTCCAGGAAACCTCTGTCCTGTGGAACTCTGCTACGAAGTGACCCTACTTGTAGCTCCTGGAGACAACTGTCTTCTACACTACATATAAACAGAAGTCTATTATTATTTATGGAGGCCTCGTGTGGTGCTGTGGGTTAATGCCCTGGACTGCAAAATCAGTTTGAACCTCTCCTCAGAAATCCTGTACAGATATTCTACAATAATAACTTTGATCTTCACATTCTAAGATTACTATTATCTAAATAATAATGTTGTTGTTGTTAAGTGCCATGGAGTCGGTTACAACCCATAGCAACTCTGTATAGGGTTTCCGAGGAGCGACTGGTGAGCCTGAACCGCCAACCTTGTGGCTCAAACCAACTTTGCAGTCCAGCGCATTCACCTGCAGCACCACATCGGTGTGCCGTTGAGTCTGTTCAACTCAGAGTGACCTTGTACAGGGTTTCCTTCTTTCTTTCACAGAACAGCTGGTGGCTTCGCAATACTGACCTTGTGGTTAGCAGCCAAAAGTGTAACTTACTATGTGCGCTTCCGGGGCTCCTTAAAAATATGTAGTATTTGAGATGATATAATCATATAACCATTTCAGCCAAATGGTCTCAAAATTTCCACAACTAAGTTAGACGTTAAGTCGTACGAGCTTTTTCAAAAACCGTTTTTACAGTCTATCTAAAAGAATTAAATTACAGGAAACCATTCTTGCAGTGGGAAAACCTGGGGCCTCCAAAACTGCCTTCAGCTTTTAATATAAGAGAAGGAGACTCTTCTCCTTTCCTGCCTCAATGGCTACTGATTAAGAATGAAAGTCACAGTTTGAGTTTTCATTTTATAAATATAACATTTCTTAAATATAGAAAATATGGAATGCTCAGCCTGACCATTTCTTGGATTTTTCAGAACGCTAAGTATGTGTAAAAGATATATTTTGCAGTCACAGACTTCAGAGCTAGAAAGCAGCTTTAAAGGACTCAAGTCCAATCATTTCATGTAAGGATAATGTCTAAGCAGTAGCCCAGAGATGTTAAGAAACTCACTCAAAGTCACACAGCTATATAGTGTCTAAACTACAATTTACGACTTCTAATCCCTTGTTCATTTGTTTTCTGGCAGTGACCTCTGATTCTGAACCAATACTGATAATAAATACAGTCAAGGATATGCTGAGAGAGCTGGCGGCAGGAAAGACAAGACAAGGAAAGATAAGGAAGAACAGAAAATGAAAAATAACAGTCAGCTTACGGCAATGTCATTGTCAGAACTCGGAGATTTTCATTTGAACCTCCCACCTTGCAGTCCAGTGCTTTAACCCACAACACCACCGCAAGATTGTTGGTTCAAACTCACTCTCCACTCGTCGGAAACCCTATACTGAGTCACT
>NW_006408674.1:6312683-6326685 GCF_000296735.1 Chrysochloris asiatica
TGCAATATGTCGTCTGATCTCTTGACTGCTGCTTCCGCGAGTGTTGATAGTTGATCCAAGAAGAATGAAGTCCTTGACGACTTCAATCTTTTCTCCACTGGTAAGAATGTTGTGGAGGACATTAAGCTGAGCGAAATTAGTCAGTCACAAAAGGACAAACATTACATGAGACCCTTTCTGTAAAAGTTAAGAAAAATGTTTCTTGATAAAAGAAAAATCCTATGATGGTTACCAGGAGGGTGGAGTTAAAATGATTCACGGGATACAAGGCTCACATGTTAACACGGGTGACAGGGCAGGCAATATACAACCAGAGGGAGGTTTAGCAGAGGAAAGATGAAGGTATCGGGAGACACAGGGAGGAATGCAAGAATTGAAACGAACAGAGGTAAATACTGTTAACTGATGGTATGTGGAGGGAGGGGATTGCAATCATTGTATTGAAGCAAAGTATATGATTTGTTGAATGTAAAACTCAATGATCTGCTTTGTAAACCTTTGCTCAACTCACAACAAAAAGTTTTTAAAAAATGGCACAATGGTGGTGGAGATATTCGAGCAGAGGTCACAATTTTCTTGAAAACGGCACGTGCACCACTTCAGCTCTAGGACTGTTGTTGGCCTTCTTTTCTCTTTGGGAACAGAGGGCCAGCATATGCTGATGACACGGCATAACCCCACTCTCACTGGAGGCCTGGCCAGCCAGTCCTTTCTCTGAGACAAGACCTCAACGTGGATTGTGTCTGCAATCCATCATTTCAAGATGCGCCACCCACTCCCTTTCTGGCTCACTTCTGTTCCTTCTCTTAACTACCAACCACTGATACTATCAAAGATTCCATCGCTGTCTGACGCTGGAGTCTACCTACTTGATCCTCCTTTGATTTTTCACTCTCCTTTTATTATTATTTTTTTTCTTTAGAAAAAAGAAATGATGAAGAAAATGTTCTTGGAATTCTTTTCTGGCTGAGTCTTCTGAGATTTTCTTTAAATTGTTAGAGAAATGCTTGACATTTTTCCTTCACTTTATAAACATTATGTGCAAATCATTCAGAACCCTGATGGAAAGTAATTTCCCATTAATGCAGACTATAAAATGCCACTTTCTTTTGAAACCGTGCCTTAGAAACAAACAGTACAGGACCCCTTTAATGCTTGCAAATTCCACCCACAAATTGACAGAGCCCAAAGCTGGCTGGGGACTAGAGCCACAGCCAAGGGAAACTTAGAAGGGCAGTCTACGAAAGGCACAGGAAAAGTCACACAGGGGCACACAGCAGAGACTGTAGCAGCAGAGGATCCTGGAATTGGGGCTCTGAACCTTCTTAAAAACCATCTTTTGCACAACTGTGATCTCCAGCTGAATATTGCCCTTCTAACAACTTAATCTCCCCATGGACAGAGCAGCTAGCCAAGAAGGAGGGGTCAAGAGCACTGGCATGCACACTGTCAGTAAGGAAACCAAGAACTCATTTTCCTATCAGTGTTTTCTGCCTTCAACTTGGACGCACAGAACAGACCACCTTTACTTACTGATTTAAATGTCAGAATCCCTGTGATCAAGGAGCCTGGGGAACAAATTGAGTCCTGGTGTGGCGCTGTAGGATAATGCACAGGACCGCAAGACTGGTTTGAGTCACAAGGTTGGTTTAAACCTTGAGGTCGGCAGTTCAAACTCACCAGCCATTCCTAGGAAACCCTATACAGGGTTGCTATTAAGTCAGAACCAACTCAACAGCACTTTACAACAACAGCAAATGCCTATGAACATTTTATAAGCTTCCCCAGTATTTCTTCTTAACAATAGAAAATAAAATGTCTGTAAGGGAAGGTGTCTTGCTCTATGGCTTATTGGCTCTGCAAACCACATGGTTGGCAGTTCAAACCCACCAGCTGCTCCACAGAAACCCTATCCAGGATTACTATGAGTCCGAATCGACTCGACAGCAGTTAACAACAACAACAATTGGTATTATTATTACTATTCTCTTGTAGGATGAAATGAATTATGTATGTAAAGCATTTGAGTGTAGATATTCAAATGCTAGGTCCTTACACCCTTCGTGATGGTGGAGGTGGTGTGCTCTCAAACCAGTTCCGACTCACAGCGACCCTGTATTTACAGGCTATCCAAGGTTGTAGATCTTTCAGGAGCAAAAAGCCCCATGTCTCTCCGGTGGAGCAGCCCAACTCATAATCCACTATGCTCCTGACCCTTAGTGTTGTTGTTGTTGTGAAGTGCCATCGAGTCGACTCCGAACCATAGCGACCCTATATATGGTTTCCGAGGAGCAGCTGGTGAACTTGAACCTCCTATCTTGCAGTTCAAATGACTCTGCAGTCTGGGACATTAACCCACAGCATAACACCAGGAGTCTAGTTGAAATTCCTTTAAATTTTTATAGAACTCCAGGGTGGCACAGTTAATGCACTTGGCTGGTAACTGAAAGGTTTAAAATTCAAGTCCACCCAGAGGTACCTCAGAAGAATGGCCTGGCTATGTACTTCTGACAAATAACCACTGAAAACCCTACGTGCACAGTACTACTCTGACACACATAAGGTTGTCAAGAGTTGAAGTCAGCTAAATGGCATTTTTAATTTTTTTTTAAAAACAGTCTCCAACTCTGCACTGCTGATCTGACTGGTCAGATTTAGTATCTCTATTGGTAGATGGAAGGAGCTCTGGTAGGTTATTAGTCAGGCTGCTAACCTCAAGGTCACCTGTTAGAAACTACCAGCCATTCCCCAGGAGAAAGACGAGGCTTTCTGCTCCCATAAAGATGTACAGACTCAGAAATCCTATGCAGGGTCACTATAAGTAGGAACCGACTCCATGGCACACTACCACCACCACCACGATCACCACCATTGGTAGATGGAGACAACTTCATCAAAAGAAAACTGAGTTCTTTCTCTTGGCCAATGAGAGCCTGGTGTCTTGGAAGTTTAACTCAAGTCCTGTCTGCAAGCACTCCTCTCTTGTTTGAGTGAAGACTGGAAGGTCGGGGTCATGGAATAGGAACTGAGCTCTAGAGTGATTAGTTCTGCTTCATTTAAGCATAGTATTGTGTGTGTCTGTATGTATATGTATTTGTATACATATGTATGTGTATGTCTGGGTGTGTAGATCTGTGTATGTATATGTCTCTGTGTGTGTATGGGGCTAGGGATGAGGAGGGAGGCTTGGACTCACTTTCAAAGTTTTGAGTGTGTTTATATTCAGTTTCTTTCTAAAAAGAAATTTTGAAGTGGCTTAAATAAAATACATATTCTTCAGAATCATTTCTTTTAGACCAGAAATAGAGAGACACAAAAAAACAGAAAAACAGTATAATTTATCATCCAAACCAAAGAACTTGTGAGAGTCAAAGGGAGCACGAGTAAACATGGTACTTGGACAACAGACATAACTGGGACTCAGGGCCCCGCTCGTCCCAAGGGGAGGAGAAGTCGACACAGTGTGCGACAGTGTGCTGGAATCTCACACTGGGCAATGAGCTTCCTGGGGGACAGAATCCATGAAGAGTAAACACAGGATGCCTCATTTCTTAAGGAAACAAACCTATTCTTCGATTTTTCTCATTATTAGACGCTTTTTTGTTTATTCAAACATTCTTATTAAAATACAATTAAAAATATGTTTTAAAGGAAAGAAAGAAGAATATTGCCCATAACCATACCATCTCTGGTAGTGTAGTGATTACCAATCGGGCTGCGAACCGCAAGGTCAGCAGTTTGAAACTACCAGCTGTTCTGCGGGAGAAAGATGAGGCTTTCTGCTCCTGTAAAAATTTACAGCCTTGGAAACCCTGTACAGGGTCGCTATGGGTCAGAACCAACTCAACGGCACTTAACAACAACAACAGCAGATATCAGAACTGACTCGACGGCACTTAACAACAACAACAGCAGATAGGGCAGGCATTTCTTCCACAACCAATTTGTAATAAAGGTATATAGCCGATGTATCCTACAAAGAGACCACCCAAATCCATTCACCTACAGTAACACCGCTGTAGCTGGGTGTGGCTCTCCAGCTCATCCTTCTCCAGCTTTTGCAGTGAGCTGTGGTCATGTGACCAAGCTCTTGCCAGTGGAGTGTGAGTAGAAAGCGTATGAGCCACTTGTTGCTTATTTCCTTAAGAGGAAATCTCTGGTTCTGGGCTTCCATTCATAATTTCTATCATGTTTGAACCATGCTTTCATGGGTCTCTCTTGAATAGTAGCTTCTTTTATCCTAACTGATACAAAATGGTACCAGAGATGGGGCGTGGTCATACTAAAAACCTAAAATTAGTAGCATAGTGGCACAGATTCAGCAACCCAGCAGCGATGAAAAGGAAGCAGACATACAAACTTGAAAGCTGCTGAGTGTAAGCCCTAGCAAATATTGGGCAAAACTTCTGCCTAGGATTGCTTTGAAAGCAGACAGCATACCAGCAAATCTAAAGAAAGAAGCGGAATACAACCAGAATGTTAGTGTAGGTTAGTTACTCCTTGTTGTTGTTGTTGTTAAGTGCCGTCGAGTCAGTTCTGACCCATAGCGACCCTGTACATTACTCCTTAGTGCAGGCTATTAAAGGAGAGTGATAAACTTAGGCAAGAAAAGAAGATAGAGAAATCATAGATTGGATACCAGAGTAATAGAAAAGCTAACTGTTTTTGTACTCCAAAGAGCAGAAGATAAGCAGGTACTTGTTCCCAATCTTTCTCAGCGGCTTCTCAAGCAAACCAAGGAAGCCAGCTATAGGGCAAACATGGCACTGAGGGAACTGTCTTGCCACTCAAGCCTGTTGGTTCAGACAGTCTCAAGGTAGTGTCCATCTGAGAGAGAGATGCCTGACTCAGACAAGGAAGGCTGTTGTAAGAGCTACATCAGGTCTCTGTATGGTACAAATTGCTTGCACTTGACCACTAACATAGAGGTTGGTATTTTGAATCTTCCAATGATGTTATAAAAGAAAGGCTTCAAAAAGGGAGCTCTGGGAGTGGCCAAAGTTCATGATACATGGACACTGGAAGCTAGATGGCCAGTTGGCATTCTGAGGAAAAAAATCAGTCAAGTGAATCTTCCCCTTACTCAGGTACCAAGTACCTGGGAGCCCAGATCTTTGCCTCCACGCAGGATAACTGAGTGATATGATCAACAAAATTGATAAATCTATAACTATAATGATCCATAAAGAAAGAGAGTGAGAGGAAGATGCACATGGCTAATTTCAGGAGTCAAAGAGGTGACATGACTACAGATTACAGTGTTAGTTGTAATTAGGTACCGTCGAGTTGGCTCCAAATCATAATAACATAACGGAAAAGAGCCCGGGGCCTGTGCCCTCCTCACAGTTGTTATGTCTGAGCCCATGTGGGAGCCATCCACTGTATCAATCCACCTCCTTGGGGCCTTCCTTGTTTTCACTGGCCCTCCACTTTACCAAGCAAGATTGATGCCCTTCCTGATAAACTGACCAAAACCCAACAGATGAAGTCTTACCTCCTCACTTCTAAAGGAGTATTCTGGCTTGTTCCAAGACAGATTTGTTTGTTTTTCTGGCAGTCCATGGTACTTTCTCTTAATGTTCTTCACCAATGCCATAATCTAAAGGCATCGATTCTTATTCATTGCCCAGCTTTCACATGCAAATGAGATGACTGAAAATATCATGGCTTGGGTAAAGTCCAGCTTAGTCCTCAAAGTGACATCTTTGCTCTTGAATCCTTTAAAGAGGTCACTTGCAGCAGATCTGCCTATTGCAATGTGTTGTTTGATTTCTTGACTGCTGCTTCAATGATTCACTGCTTGCAGATCCATGTAGAAATAAAATATTGACAACTTCAATCATTTCTCTGTTTACCGGTTGACTTTGAGGAGTTTGGTTTTCCTTACATGGAGGCATAATCAATCCATAAAGAAGGATGTAGTCTTTGATCTTCATCAGCAAGTACTTCAAATCCTCTTTGCTTTGTGTCATCTGCATTTCACAGGTTGTTAATGAGCCTTCCTCCAATCCTGCTGCCATTTTCTTCTCCCAATAATCCAGTTTCTCTGATTATCTGCTCAGTATACAAACTGAATATGTGTGGTAAAAGGATACAAACATGATGCACACCTTTCCTGATTTTAACCCATGCAGTATCTCTTATTCTGTTCAAATGACTGGTTTTGGTCCGTGTGCAAATTCTGTATGAGCACAGTTAAGTGTTCTGAAATTCCCCATTCTTCACAGTGCTATCCATAGTTTGCTATGATCCCGTCTGTCAAATGTCTGTGCAATACCAATAAAACATAAGTAAACATCTTTTTGGTCTTCTCTGCTTTCAGCCAAAATCCATCAGACTTCAACAATGATATCCATCGTTTACAACCTCTCCTGAGTCCATCTTGAATTTCTGGCAGCTCCCTTCAATGTGCTGCCGTAGCCATTTAAAAAACCATCTTCAGCAGTATTTTACTTCCATGTGATATTAATGGTATTGTTCAATAATTTCTGCATTCTATTGGGTCACCTTTCTTTGGAATGGGCACACATATGGAACTCTTCAGTTGGCCAGGTAGTAGTTTTCCAAATTCCTTGGCATAGTCTGGTGAGTGCTTCCAGCACTGCATCTGTTAGTTGATACATTGCAATTGGTGTTCTATCAATTCCTAGAGCCTTGTTTTCTGCCAATGCCTTCAGTGCAGCTTGGACTTCTTCCTTCAAATCCATCCATTTTTGATCATATGCTACCTCCTTGAATGGTTGAATATCAGTCGATTCTTTCTAGTACAGTGACTCTGTGTGTTTCTCCCATCTTCTTTCATTGCTGAGTCATTTAGCACTTTGTCCATAGAATCCTTCCATAATGAAAGTTAAGGCTTGAATTTTTTTCTTTAGTTCTTTCAGCTTGAGAAATGCTGACTGTGTTCTTCCCTTTTGGTTTTCAGATTCCAGTCCTTGAATGTTGTTGTTGTTGTTGTTGTCAGGTGCCATCGAGTCGGAACCGACTCATAGCGACCCCATGCACAGCAGAACGAAACAATGCTCAATCCTGGGCCAACCTCACCACCGCTGCCACCCCCGAGTCCATCAATGATGCCACCTGGCCGATCCATCTCCTTGAATATTTCATTATAATACTCTACTTCTCCGTAGTGGTTATGAATTGCGCTGCTAATCTCAAAGTCAGTAGTTTGAAACTACCAGCTGTTCCATGGGAGAAAGATGAGGCTTTCTGCTCCCGTAAAGATTTACAGCCTCAGAAACCCTATGCAGCATCACTATGAGACGGAACTGACTCCATGGCACATAACCATCACCAACGATGACCACTTCATCTTCTTGAGCTGTCCTTTGAAATTTTCTGTTGAGCTCTTTTACTTCATCATTTCATCCATTCGCTTTAACTACTCTACACTCAAGAGCAAGTTTCAAAGTCTCTTTTGGCATACACTTTAATGTTTTCTTTCTTTCCTGTCTTTTTCATTACCTTTTGCATTCTTCATATTTGGTTTTTTTTTTTTATGACATTCCACATTTGTCTAGTCTCCAGACATTAGTGTCTAAGGCATCAAATCTGTTCTTAAGATGGTCTCTAAATTCAGGTGACATATATTCAAGGTTATAGTTTGGTTCTCATGGGTTTGGTTTAATTTTCTTCAACTTCAGCCTGAACATGAGCAACTGATGGTCTGCTCCACAGTCAGTCATTGGCCTTGGTTTGGCTGATAATATTGAACTTACTCATTGTCTCTTCCCAAAGATATAGTCAATTTGATTCCCATGTATTCAATCTGGCAAGGTCCATGTGCATAGTCTCTACTTATATTGTTGAAGAGAGGCATTTGTAATGACTAAGTTGTAATGACTAATACCATCGTATGAAAAATTCCATCAGGCGATTTCAGCATCATTTCTATCACCGGAGGCCATATTTTACCACCACTGATCCTTCCTCTTTGTTTCCAACTTTTGCATTCCAATCACCAGTAATGATCAATACATCTTGATTGCATGTTTAATCAATTTCAGACTTGATCTGGTAGATCAAGTTGTTGGTAGGATTTTTCAGTTTCTTCATCACTGGCTTTGGTGTTTGCCACCAAAAGTTTGAATAATAATTGTATTAACTGGTCTTAGTTGTAGGCTTATAGATATTACTTTATCACCAACAGTTTTGTACTTCAAAATAGATCTTGAAAGCTTCTGACTGTGAATGTGATGCCCTTCCTCTTCGATTTGTCATTCCCAGCACAGCAAACCATGGGACTGATTCATAGTGGACAGACCTGTCCATTTCAGCTCACTAACAACTAGGATATAAGGCTCCATGGGTTCCATTTTGGTTTTGATGACTTCCAGATTTCCTGGATTGATACTTCATACATTCCAAATTCTGATTATTAATGGATGATTTCAGCTATTTCTTCTCATTTTGAGCCATGCCCCATCAGCAAGTGAAGATCCCAAAGACTTTGCTCTATCCACCTCATTAAGGCCAACTCTACTTTGAGGAAGCAGCTCTTCCTCAGCCATATTCTGAATGCCGTCCAACCTGAGGGGTTCAACTTCCGGTACTTTATCAGATAATATTTTTCTGCTATTCATAAGGTTTTCAAGGCTAATCCCTCAGAAATGGACCCCTTACTCCATCTTTCTAGTCTGTTCTTAGTCTGGAGGCATCACTGAAACCTGTCCACCATAGGTAATCCTGCTGGTATATGAAACACCAGTGACATAGCTTACAGCATTGAAGCAACACGCAGGCTACCACAGCATGACAAACTGACAGACATGTGAAGACAGATTACAAAGATATTTAAATTATCATACGGGAGTTTAAAACCTTATACCAATAAATTTAACAACGTAGATGAAATGAACAAATTCCTTGTAAGACACATACTTCCAAAGTTTACTCAAGAAGACACAGGCGACATCAAGAATCTTTTCTCTATTAAAGAGACTGACTCTGTAGTCAAAAGACTTCTCTCTCACACACACACAAATTAACTTTATACTAGACAAGCCTGAGTAGCAGTACCTTAAGCAGATGATCAAGATTACCACAGCCATGAGAAGTTCTGTTCTCAGGAAAGTTCCTGACATGATGTGATGAGTGGCACTTTATGTTCTTCCTCCCCAAACCCAGTCAAACACCAGACAAATCTCAACTGAGGAACACTCTACAACATACCTGACTAGACTTCCCCAGAACTGTCAAGAAACTGACAAGAAAAATCTCAGGAACAGTCTCAGCTACAAAGATCTTAGGGAGACATGATAACTAAACATAACGGATAAATGTTCAACCTCACTGTTAACCTAGGAAAGGCAGATTGAAATTGGATACCATCTTTCACCTGAGAATGACCGGCAAAAACTGAAGTCTGTGGGGAAGCAGTGACTTATATTTTCATAGTTGTTGCTGTTAAGTGCCGTTAAGTCGGTTCTGACTCACAAAGACCCCATGTGTGACAAAAACTAAATCTCGCCCAGTCCTGCTCCATCTCACACTCATTGTTATGCTTGAGCCCATAGCTGCCACCACCGTGCCGATCCGTCATGTTTAGGGTCTTCCTCTCTCTCACTGATCCTCCACATTAGCAGTGTGGTCATTTTGGAGGGTAATTTGGTAATAACTATTATCATGTGGAGTTTTGGTGTGGCGCTATAGGATAAGCACTGGACCACCACAAGGTCGGTGGTTCAAACCCACCAGCTGCTCCTTGGAAACCCTATACATGGTCTCTAGGAGTCAGAACCGACTTGTAGGCACTTAACAACAACAACAACATTATCATTTAGAAGTCCTGGTGTGGCACTGTAGCATAAGCACTGGACTTCTAACCATAAGATTGGTATTTCAACCCCACCACATGCTCCTTGGAAACCCTATAAAGGGTCACTATGAGTCAGAACTGACTGGACAGCACTTAACAACAATAAATTAACATTTAAATTGTGTGTTCACTCTAACTTAGCACTTCCGTTTCCTGGAAAGACTTAAACACTAACACAGGGAGGCAGATAAAGGGTTTTCATTACGTATTGTTTGACATAACAAAAACTTGGAAGCAATTTCAATGTCTGTTTATAGGGAAATGGTATTTTATAGAAATAAATAGATTGATTTAAACCATAAAGTTGGTGGTTCAGACTCACCAGCTGCTCCTTGTGAACCCTATACAGGGTTGCTAGAAGTTGGAACTGACTCAACAGCACTGAACAACAGCATGTGTTGTTGTTAATTTGGTTCTGACTCATAGAAATCCTGTATAGGGTTTTCAAGGAATGGCTGGTGGGGTTGAGCCACCAACCCTATGGTTCAAACAGTGCTTATCCTACAGCGCCACACCAAGACACTCTCTCTTTCTCTCTCTCTCTCTATATATATATATATACATATACACACACACATACACATATAGACCCTTGTCAGTGGTTCTGTAAAACAAGCACTGGACTGCGAACCACAATGTTGGTGGTTTGAGTCCACAAGCTGCTCCTTGGGAGAATGATGATGCTTTCTACTCTCACACAAAGATTTACAGTCTTGGAAACCCTATACAGGTTCACTATGAGTTGGAACCAACTTGATGGCACTTACCACCAGCAACAATATACATCTATATACAACCCATTGCTGGAGGGTTGAATCAAACTCATAGCGATGCGATGACCCATTGATGTAGGTTGTTGTCCTACCTAGTCAGTCTGACTCATGGCAACCTCAGCTGTGCAGACCAGAACTATCCTATAGTGTTTTCAAGGTTGACCGTTCAAAACCACCCAGAGGCTTTCAGAAGACAGACCTGCTGATCTACTTCTGAAAGCTCACAGCCTGGGAAACCCCATGGAGCAGTTCTACGCTGCTCACATGAGGCTGTCACGAGGTAGAATTGATACGATGACATCCAAAACAATAGCATACCTCTATGTGCTTTTCATATACAAATATACACATATAAACTGATACACATACAGATATACATATACACATATCTGGAGTCCTGGTGTGGTGCTGTGGGCTAATGTGTCAGACTGCAGGCATTTAAACTTTAAGGTCATTGGCTCAAGCTTACCAGCTGCTCCTTGGAAACCCTATACAGGGTCACTATGGGTCAGAATTGGCTCAACAACACTTAACAACAACAACAACAACATACATATATATACATAATACACATATATATGCATGTATATGTGTGTGTGTTATGTGTGAAAATTATGAAGGTATTCAAAATAGTACAATAGCTCTATATGTCCATATGGATGACATGAAAGACCTCCAAGAAATAGTGATATATTTGTAAAAATGTAGAAGAATGGAATTAAAAGATAATGGTACACAAGGTTGACAAGGATGGGCAACTTAGACATTGGCTACCCAAAATAGGGGGGCTACAAAGGCATGTAGTGTCTGGTCTACAAGCTTTCAAGAGAGTGCGGGGGAAGGTAGAATCTCCACTGAGTGGTTTCCAACCCATCTGGACGGGGCTGGTGAAAGGAGATGGGGATAAGAGTCTTGTAGTTCAATAGTGAATAATTACTATCAGGACTGATTGTCAGTGTTGCAAATGTACATGTAGATGTTTTGTAATAAAAGGAGGGGAGTGGTTGACCTTGCAGTCCAGGAGCAGAGGATCCTGGGACCATCAAGGGAGAAGAGCAGAGTGCAGGACCCTATCCAGAGAAGTAATGACGCCAGAGATAGAAGCAGAGATGATGACATGGAGAGATGGAGTGGCTGTGTCCTGATGGCTGGGGGACAGGCTTGCAGGGTGTACCCTTTGGTTATTTTAATGGTTATGTATTCCTGAGTGCATCGGTGTACATCTAAAAAAAAAAACAAAAACCAGAAGGAATGGAAGCAAGCAAAATGCATGAAGGGGACTGTAATCATTGTATTGAAATGAAATATGATAGGATGAATGTAAAGCTGATCTTCTCCCATGTAAACTATCACTCAATTCACAATAAAAACTTAAAAAAAAAAAAAAGGTAATGGAATTTTTCCATGAACTTTGTGACAATATTCATACTAAATTGTTAGCAGTGGCTTTTTTAGGGAGGAGAGTAGGGTTGAGTGAGCGATCATAGGAAACTGTGCTAGCAGTGGTGGTGGTGGTGGTGGTGGTGTACCTGGGAGTCTGTTCTGACTCATAGCAATCCTGTATTGGGTTTCTGAGGCTGTAAATCTTTTATAGTAGCAGAAAGTCTCATCTTTCTCCTGAAGAGTGACTGGTAGATTTGAACTGCTGAAACTGTGCCTGCCGACCTGACTTGTAATCCACTATGCTTCCAGGACTCCTTATAGGAGATTATAGCAAGATTTATATCATTTGAATTTTTTGTTGTTGTTTTTTGGTTTGATGATTTTACTCAAGAATATATTTATGCACCAATGTTCACAGCAGCACTATTCATAATAGGAAAAGGATGGAGACATCTAAGTGCTATCAATGGAAGACTGGATAAAGACACATTGGTATATACACACAGTGGAATATTATGCTACCTTGAGGAGTAACAATGAAGCTGCAAGCCACCGTATAACACGGATGAACCTTGAGGACATTATGCTGAGTGAAATTAGTCACAAAAGGACAAATACTGCATAAGACAATTATTATAAAAGCTTAAGAAAAGACACCTATACTAAAAGAGAAAAAAATATTCTTTATTGGTTACCTGGGGTGGGAGGGATGGGATTGTAGAGCACAGAGTAGGGGCTAGACACATCAAAGTTCGGGTGTTGGGAAGGGCAATTCACAAGAAAAGGGATGGAAGGACAAGGCAGATAGGAGAACACTGAGGCAAGTTTGCATGGGTGAAATGGGACAGAGGTACATAGTGAAGTATGCTCAACCTTGGAAAACAGGGTTTGGTGATACAGGGATAGAGGCATAGACTGAATGTGTAAAAGAGGGGAAAAAATGTTAAAGATACTTGACTTTCTTATGAATATTGGTTTCCCTTGCCTACTGCTGTAAAATAGATACTTGAGTGGGATAGAAAGGAATAACGGGAAATATGATTACTAAAAGCTTATAAGCCCGTCTCAGCTTATAACTGTAAAGGGTTCTAGAATTTGCCCAGTGAAATAGGCTTCCTGTGGAGCCTTTGTAGTCTGTAGGATCTTAGCTGGAATCGTGAGCTCCATCCAGAACCTTCTGAGGTGGCACATTCCCACTTGACAGGACAAGAAACCAGCCTGGAATAGCTAGAGGAACAGAAGCTATTTCTTGAAAGAAAGACCAGCAGGAAAAACCCAAAACAAAAATGGCAATCTGATTGGCTACTACAAGAACAAGCAAGTTGTTCACTGGGGAGCCATCAAGGCAAGCAATCAAGTTCCTTCAGGACAAATTCCCTCCCCAGACTGAAACACATGAGCAGACATGTAAGCTTGCTAGCAACCATGTAAGTCTCCTGGTGAGTGGAAGAGGGGGAAAGGTAGCCATGAAGATATGGGCCTAGTTCAACCATACTCCATAGACTCCCGTCAACCTGGAGATAAGAAAGAGAAGAGGAGAAGTTGGTTGGTCCAAAGTGCTGTGAGACCTGTAGACTCCTGAGCCCATGGACAAGGACATAGCCACAGAGGGCTGGAGCTGACAGCGAAGCATCCAGCTGATATGAAGTGCGGGGAGATGCATAAGAATGCCCCAAAAAAGGAAACAAGTATAAACTACTACCATTTGATGAACTTGACCTATACTTATGGATGTAGTAGCTCAAAATACCAACAGAGAGGGAAGGAGTTTTCACATCCAAGATTAATGCTATCCCCTCTGTATACAGGGTTGATAGTGAAGGGCAACTTAGACATTGGCTAACTAAAATGGGAGGGGCTATAAAGGCAAATGCTTGCTGAAAGTGAAGAGGACTTGAAACATTTACTTATGAAGATCAAAGAGCACAGCCTTCAATATGGATTACATCTCAATGTCAAGAAAACAAAAATCCTCACCACTGGACCAATAAACAACATTCTTATCAATGGAGAAAAGAATGAAGTT
>NW_006408674.1:6327873-6329914 GCF_000296735.1 Chrysochloris asiatica
AAATAATAATAATAACAAAAAACAGAGGGAATAGAAGCAAATACTGTTGAATGATGATGCATGGAGGGGACTGTAATCATTGTAATGAAACGATTTGTGTAAAACTGATGTTCCCCCATGTAAACTATTATTCAATTCACAATAAAACTTAAATATATATATGTATGTGTGTGTGTGTGTGTGTGTCATTTGTAAAATTAAAAGTAATGATATAGTACTTAAGACAGTGCCTAGAATATAACATACAGATATTGCTATTCACCCTTTTGAAAACTAAATTAAAAAAATAGTTTGAAAAAGTTAAACTTTTAACTATAAAGCATAATATTGCAGGTTCTATTGCTAAGAATAAAGATATTAATTAGAAGGCATGAAGTTATGGGATTCTTCCTGATTTCAAAAATGTATTTAAGCATCTGAAATCAGGAAGCAGAGAAACGGGCCATTATTGGGGGAGAAAATATTCACTGAACAACCCAAGAAAGAAACTCAGAGTTCTGGTATATTCACACAGAAAGATCCAGCAACGATCAGTAAGCAAATACTTCAGGAAGTGCCTTTGTGAAGGGCCACATGGAACTCCGTCTCACCTGTTGCTGTGTTTATTGAAGTGGCAGAAATTCCATTGAGCTCACTAGGACTCCTTTTTATGTGCCTTCGATGGTATTCTCGCTTGGGGAGGTCAGATGCAGCTGCTATTCTGTAACATACATTTTAAGATGAGTCAGACAGCTGATGAAGAAAGCAAAATCTCTAAACATACATGCATTCTGTTACAGACACAAGCTTGGGTCATGGGCCATGGTCATAAAGGTAATGCTTTTTATACATGTATTCTTAATTAGCCCAAACTGACAGCTATGATATCTTAAAGGTGATTTTCCCAGTTGTTGATTTGAGCTTCTAAGTGAAATTCATCTTGATTATGAGTGTCTGTTTCTCATAAAGTCTCTGAGGCATCCAGCAAGTGCCTGGGGTATATAGCAGCACTCAACAGTGCCACCGTGGTTCAAACTGACCTTACAGTCCAGCACATTGTTCTGCAGCACCAGACCAGGACTCCCAAGTCCATTCTCATTTAGGGTAACCCCATGTACCAGAGAAAGGAACCCTGGACTGCTAATCACAACATCAGCAATTCAAACTCACCAGTCACTCCTCGAAAGACAGATGAGGTTGTCTGTTGCTGTAAAGATTTACAGCCTCAGAAACCCTCTCAGGGTCGCTACTATGAGCTGAAATTGACTTGAAGGCAGTGGGTTTATTTGTTTGTTTGTTTATGTACCAGAGAACAAAATTCTGCCTAGTCGTGTACCATTTTCATAATGGTTGGCATGCTGGAGCTCATGGTTGTAGTCTTTGTGAATTGTGAGTGGCTTCCAACCTAGGGAGCTCATATTTCAGCTTTACAACCCATAGCTGACGAGCAGATTCACACTCATAGAGATCCAATAGGGAAGGGAAGAACTAACCCATAGGATTTCCAAGGCTGTAAGTATTTACGAAAGTAGACTGCTATATCTTTCTCTCGTGGAGTGGATGGTAGGTTCAAGCTGCTGACGTTTTAGTTAGCAGCCTCGTGCTTAAACCACTGTGGCACTGGGACTCCTCCTTCCAGCACTGTATTGTTAGGTGCCATAGAGTCGGTACCAACTCATAGCGAATCCATGCACAAGAGAATGAAACACTGCCCAATCCTGGGCCAACCTCACAATCGTTGCTACATTTGAGCCCACTGATGCTGCCACTGCGCTAATCCACCTTGTTGGGGGGTCTTCCTATTTTTCTCTGACCCTCCACTTTGCCAAACATGATATCCTTCTTCAGTGACTGGTCCATCTTGACAATATGTCCAAAGTATGAGAAACAAAGTCTGGCCATCCTGGCTTCCAAGGAGCACTCTGGCTGTACTTCTTCCAACAGAGATCTATATGTTCTTTTGGCAGTTCCTGGTACTTTCAAAATTCTCCAACACCATAACTCAAATACGTCAATTCTTCTACGATCTTCCTTATTCACTATCTAACTTTCACATGCATGT
>NW_006408674.1:6330495-6346495 GCF_000296735.1 Chrysochloris asiatica
AGAACACTCTTACTTCACAACGTTGTCCATAGCTTGTCACGATCCACACAATCAAAAGTCTATGCATAGTCAATAAAACTCAAGTAAATATCTTTCTAGTATTCTCTGCTTTCAGCCAAGATCCATTGGATGTCAGTACTGATATCCCTCATTCCATGTCGTCTTCTGAAACCAGCTTGGCGCTCTGGAAGTTCTCTGTCAATGTATGGTTGCAGCCATTTCTGTAGTACTTTTAGTAGAACTTTACTCACATGGGATATCAATGATATTGTATGATGATTTCTGCATTCCGTTCAGTCATATCTCTTTGGAATGGGCACAAACACAGATCTCTTCCAGTCAGTTGGCCAGGTAGTTGTCTTCCAAATTTCAGCACTGGATTGGACAATATCTATTGGGCTCCACAGGGTTTTCATTGACTGTTGTAGACTTCTAGACCTTTCTTCTTAGTCTGGCTTAGTCTGTAAACTCCATTGGAATCTGTCCATGATGGCCGACTCTGCTGGTATCTGAAATGCTGGTACCATAGTTTCCAACATCACAGAAGCACTCCAGCCATTACTGTGTGACAAACGGACAGATGAGTGGTGGCTCTTCCTTCTTACAAAGATAGCGTTATGAAGAAGAAAGCATTCTCATGTAAATACTAGATCAGCTACCTTACTATTGAAGTACATACTTGAGAGATTGCATTCTTCTTTTATCTGCTCCTCATAATTATACCGTCTATTTCAGTCACAATTCCTCCACATTTATTTGTTATAACCATCCTGTGTAAAACCAACTTTCTGTTATCAAACCTGGTTAAGAAATGGGGATTTAAAATTTGTTTTATTGTTGTAAAAAATACAACAAACCAGTTGCCAGTTCAACGCTTTTTACATGTACAATTCCATGACACTGTTATATTTATCATGGTGTACAACCATCACCACTATAAAACAGGAAAAAATTTAACCCAATATTTAAATGGGGTTACCACAGCACAAAACAACAGCAACAACCATGCATACATACCACATACGAGATCGCTAAGTTTTGAAAAAATTTACAATGTATTAAAGCCAAGAAGAAGGCTGGAGCCTTTCTGCGACTGTCATAAAATAGTTTTGAGTCTGTGTGGTGATGTGGGTTAATGCGCTGGATGGCTGAGTTGGTTTGCACCACAAGGTCGGCGGTTCAAGCTCACCAGCTGCTTCTTGGAAAACCTAAGCAGGGTCTCTATGGGTTGGAACTGACTCGATGGCACTTAATAACAACAACAACAACGGTACCTGCCAGATTCAATGTTAAAAATCTGGCCTGATATTTGTACCGGAGGAGTGAAAATGCATCTTTTTCGGATATTTACGTACTTCCTGAATATTATCTCTTCCTTCTCCACACCCCAGGAGCTGGGGACGATCACAAAACACCATCATCACTAGCCCCATCTTGAACTTGGGGAGCAGGGAAGCCAGAATAGCATTGGGGTGGCTGAACACAGGTCAAGAAATGGGGTTTTAATGATAAGGTAAAAAGAAAGAGATGGAAAAAGTTGCCAGATCCCTTTTCCCAGTTCAGTCCTACTGGCCAAAGCCATGCATTATCTCAATCCTATCCCACACCCAGCAGTGAAAGCCAGAGAAAGAAAATTCAAAACAGACTAAAGAATGGGGAATGAAGGAGGAAAGAGGGAGGGAAGAGAAGGCAGGAAAAGAAGATGGGTGGCGGCGGAGAAGGAGGGGAAGTGGAAAGGAGGTTCCTTTTGACTCCTCGGAGCTCTGCAGCCCTTGGCTTGTACTGAAGGTGAAGTCTCTTACCGAATCTGCAGCTTGCTCTGCAGCTCCAGCAGAATCTCTGCGGACTGTCTGTGATAGTCTAACGCTGCCTCTATAAACACGGCCAACTGGCTGACTTGTTCTACCTGCAGCAGAAGTGGAAAATTACTCCATGGAGGCCACAGCCTAAGTAATGTTCAGAGAAAGAGGAGATCAGTAACCAAGACCCCGTGGCAGGGAAGCCTGAGGCGGTCTCGGCTCTGGTCAATTTCATTCCATTTCATCTCGCAGCTCCGCATAATGATCCTACAGGTCATGGTATAGAATTGTACGTGCTGGAAGAACGTATTCACATTTATTTGTGATTAGGAATTTGATTTGACTCAATAATACGCCTGCCTTTCCAATTAGATGATAGTCTGAGGAGATTTTTATGCTGTAAGGTTCATGGATCTGAAAAAATTGGAGAAATCAAGTGTTTCCAATTGCAAGTGGGGCCAATATTTAGTAAATTAACTGTTTACTTAGAAAGATGTCTCTATGGGCACTGTCTAGCTAAGCCAAGTAAAGAAATAAAGTAAATGAAGCTATTCTCAGGTAAGGGTAGGGAACCAGGGAGTAACACATGCCCAAGGACAAAGCTTCACCAATGCCCTAATTATTTTTATTGTTATATTGTTTATTTAAAACACAGAGCCAAAAGGAATGAACTATAAAGACTCTGGAGTCCTGGTGTGGCGCTGTGGGTTAATGCGCCAGACTGCAAAGTCGTTTCAACTGCAAGGTCGGTGGTTCAAGCTCACCAGAAAACCCTATACAGGGTCACTATGGGTTGGAACTGACTCGAGGGCCGTTAACAACAACCACAACACAAAGACTCTGGCATCTTCCATTCCGTAAATCAAGACAATCACTAAATTAACTGACCAACTTATGGTGAATATAAAAAATTCTGAGAGAAGCTATATAACACAGCTGTTCTGGGTCTGCAGTTAATGTGCTCAGCTGCTAACCAGAGGTTGGAGGTTTAAGTCCAGCCAGGAGCAGCTCAGAGAAAAGACTTGGTGATCTGCTTCTGACAAACCAGCCACTGAATACTCTGTGGAGCACAGGCCTACTCTGACACATATGACACATTCATGGCTCACCATGAATCAACTAGATGGAAACTGATTACTGGCTATGCCATGTAAGGAGCAAAAAAAAAAAACAGAGAGAACGTTTGAAAACGCATAATCTGAGGAAGAGCCCAACAACACTTATTTCTTAAGACTCCAGAGGCAAGACTGCTAGAGAGGGGATGGCTGCCCAGTAGCAATTCCTCCCATGAATCCCAGATCTGGACAAAGATACAAGTCAAAATCAACTGTTGCCCTTCCAAGGTTTTCCAGAGCCTTTATGTTGTTATTGTTGCTAAGTGACATTGAGTTGGTGTCAACTCAGCAACTCTTATGTTGGGTTTCCAAGGAGTGGCTGGTGGGTTTTAACAGCCGACCTTTCAGTTAGCAGTCCAGTGCTTACCCTACAGCATTAGACCAGGACGCCTTTCTTATTTCATTCTGTAATTAGCTTTGTTGTTAAGTGTCATTGAGTCTGTTTTGACTCATAGCAACCCTGTATAGCATTTCTGAGGAGCGACTAGTGGGTTTGAACCACTGAACTTGTGGTTCAGTGCTGATCCTACAGCGTCACACCACGACTCCTTCAGGACAACTTTATGGGGAGAAAAAAATCTGTCTTGCTTATTTGCTCATACAGTCTCATCCTGCCTGGATTTGTTTGCTTTCAAAAACCAAAGCTGTTTTTGTTGTTGTAAACCATGCTTCATGGCCTATCCTTTCCTTTCCCTTCCCTATTTATACTACTTTAAATATGGGTTCAGTATGCATTTAAGATATACATGGCATTTCATTTGTGCCAAACTGGGATGAGCATCTCAACAATGAAATCCCATCAAACTACATTTACTTTACCAGCTCTGTGGCTGGAAAAACAGACCAACATGCCTTAGCCTTAAACTTTCAGACTCAATAAACAAAGCAAAGACAGCCTGGCCCCTACAAAATACTATGGATTTCTTAAGTTTCACCTCTTTGGCTTTTACGCATTCCTTTCAACAAACCCAGTTCCATGCCTAACATGATCATAGTAGAATTTGCTACAGAAAGAATTTTTCATCCTTGGTGAAATCTGTGCCAAAACGGGTAAAATCTCTGTCTTTACTAAAGCTAATCTCCCTTGTTTTATTTTAATATACACTTTGAAAGATGGTAGACATATTACAAGTATAATTTTTAAAGAAACAATGAAGAATCACTAAATAAACATTCCTTGGAACGTATGTGGGGTGGCGGCGTTCCTCAGCTATCCTTTCTGGTGACTAGGATTATATAACCTTGAGCCTCCTTCTCGACTTTTCCATTTGATGGTTGACTTTTGGAGGAACATGAGACCCTGAAAGGTTGGGGGACAACAGCAGTCCTGGTAGTTTCTTGATGTAAGTTCTGAAGAGGGGCAAGCCGCTAAGCTGTGAGCTTCCCTTGTTGACAGTGAACACAAGTGGTGGCCCAAGTAAGTTATCTTCTCTCCAGGCCCGAAAATGGAAGCTTCTAGTTGCCTCTCAAGCAGGGAGTTACACGTTGGGGACCAGCACAAGTGGCTTCTGCTTCCAAAACCACAATTAGAATGAAATGCCTCAACAGGAAAACCTAAAGTAAAACCATAAACCCCCATCTTACAAAAATCAAAGCCTGTCCAGAAAGGAAATAGTTTTTTCCACCCACCATATAACTTAATTGATGTGAATCCATCCGTCGAATCAGACAAGCTCATCTGGAAGGAGGAAGAAAGGCTTACTTCCATTTCCAGCCTGAGACCTTGGCTACCACTTTGCCGGGTACCAGCTTGAGAACACCATGTGGTCTCGCCCTACGGAAAGGTTCACTATGCAAGCAGAGGAACAAAATTACCAGCAAACTAGCTCCTCTCTCTGAAAGCCACGTGTACTAGCTGTCAGAGAAGGGATAACACCCAGCTCAGATGCTGAAAGGAAGGTACTCATAAAGCAAACAGGGGTTAGAGATCAAGGAGACACAAGCACACTGCTAAGTGACTGGACCTGGACCCCTGAAGTTATTGAACCATAAACCAGAGGTAAGCAGAATAAAGGCTACCCAACAATGTTCATGCCCTAATCCCTGGAACCTCTGAATGTTGTTGTTGTTGTTATGTGCGTGGAGTCGGTTCCGACTCATAGAGACCCTGTACAGGGTTTCCCGAGGCTGTAAATCTTTATGGGAGCAGAAAACCTCATCTTTCTCCCACGGAACAGCTGGTAGTTTTGAACTGCTGACCTTGCGGTTCCCAGCCCGATTCGTAACCACTATGCTACCAGAGCCCCTTGGAACCTCTGAATTGTTGTTGTTAAGTGCCGTCGAGTCGGTTCCGACCGACCCATATCGACCCTGTACGGGGTTTCCAAGGGTGTAAATCCTTACGGGAGTAGAAAGCCTCATCTTTCTCCCGCGGAGTGGCTGGTAGTTTCGAACCGATGACCTAAAGGTTCACAGCCCGATTCGTAACCACTACGCTACCAGAGCTCCTTGGAACCTCTGAATAGTTTTCTTTAAATGTTAACTATCCAATATTCTGGTGCTATCTGACAGTGCTCCACTGTTATTCATAAGGTTTCCACTGACTAAATAATGCTAAAATTGTCCGTCTCTTCTTCTTCTTAGTCTGCCTTTGTCTGGAAGCTCAGCTGAAACCTGTCCACCATGAGTGACCCTGCTGGTATATAAAATACTGATGGCAAAGCTTCCGGAACCACAGCAACACCACAGTACAGCAAACCGACAGACAAGTGGTGGAGGTAAAGGAACCTTTATAGCCATGATTAAGTTAAGAACCTTGAGGTAGGTCGATTATCCTGGAAGACTGATTGGCGAGCCCAGTGCAATCCCTTGCAAGAGTAAGACTCAGAGAAGGAGATGTGGCAATAGAACCAGGGGTCAGAGAAAGATCTTTGAAGACGCTATGGTGCTGGCTTGGAAGACGGAGGAAGGAGCCATGTGATAAGGAATGCAGGTCATGGTGACCTCAAGCATGGCAGGTGACCTCTAGAAGGTGTTAAAGACAAGGAAATGGAGTCTTCTCTAGAGTCTCCAGATGGAACAGCATGTTTTAAGTTGTGCTGTTTGTGGTAATTTGTTACAGCAGTAACTATGAAACTGCTGCCAAGCTGCTGTGGAGTTCTGGTGTGACGCTGGACTGATAAGTCAGTTTGAATTGCAAGGTTGGCGGTTCAAGCTCACCAGGTGCTCCTTGGAAACCCTATACAGGGTCGCTATGGGTCGGAACCGACTCGACGGCACGTAACAACAACAACCACGCTGCTGTAGCCCATTCTCAAACCAAGTGAACCCTAGCAATAAGATTATCCTTGATCAGGATCCACTGTTCATGAGGGACGGAACTGTTGGTTCATGTGCGACTCCTATAAACCATTGTGGCCTGGCCTGGGGACTTCATTGTTGACTCAGCCCCACCCCATGGTACCCCACTCTGTTCTCGGGGGTGCACAGCATAGGTGGTGTGAATGTTAATTGGCATCAAGTAGATTTTGACTCACACTGAATCCTTGTGACCCCATGGGATTATGGCATTGTGGGTTAATGCGCCAGATGGCAAAGCCATTTGAACTGCAAGGCTGGCGGTTCAAGCTCACTGGCTGCTCCTCAGAAACCCTATATAGGGTCGCTATGGGTTGGAACCGACTCAACAGCACTTAACAACAACAACAAATCTTTCGGGGAGCAGATTGCTAGATCTTTCAACTGCAGAGCCGCTGGATAGTTTTGAACTGCTAACCTTTCCATTAACAGGCAACCACTTAACCATTTGTACCAGTTAGGCTCCTTATGGCAGAGGTTGTTGTTGTTGTTGCTGTTGAGTGCCGTCAAGTCAGTTTCGACCCATAGCAACCCTGTATAGGGTTTCCAAGGAGCAGCTAGTGAGCTTGAACCGCCAACCCTGCAATGCAAACCAGCTTTTGCAGCCCAGTGCATTAACCCACAGCGCCACACCAGGACTCCCTTGGCAGAGGTGGGCCCATTTCTCTCCCATGGTAGGTCACCCATGATGCACATTGGTTTGTGGGTTACTGTCTGTGCTTTGGACCTCCAGGGCTCTCCTCGAACCAGGGAGAACTCTGGCAAACAAATTCTTTTTTAGGCTTATCTGGTGTCGTTTTTACTGTGCCTTAGGCAGGAGTGTAGGCCATGAGGGCTGGAGAAAGCACCCACAGTCCCCCAGGGAGGGACATTTGGGCCTTTGAATTGTTTGTACCCGACAGAGATGGGCAGGTGGCTCCAGAAAACCAAGAACGTCACCTCCAACTGCTTCCCTTTAGTGTCCTTAGACACTTCCTCTTCGGAGTGAGTCCTTCCAGACCCTCGCTGCATGCCCTCTTCATTCCTGTGGATGACACTGGGGAGTACGCCTTCGTTAGTTCCCTTGCCTCAACATCTGGATGCCCTTGGCCAGATGACAGGTGACGCCTGCTCCCCAGATTCAGTTTTCCAGACTCTGTCTGGGTCGGGAGTCAGGTGGGCTCTGCTGGGGCCTGCTGCCATCAATTGAAGTCACGAGGAATAGAAAGTCTTATCTTGAGTCTGGGTTCAAGCCATACCCACCAGCCTAGTTTAGCAGCAGGCCTGTGCTCTGCAGTCAAAGGGTGATAGCAGCAGTTTTGATTCCATCTGGTTTTGTGTGTGTCAATTCCTGCATTGGTCTGAACCTGAAGGGGAGAATGGTCATGACCGATTCCCGCCCGCCCCACCCCCCAATCTCTAACCCATAAAAGCAGAAGCGTAATGACAGCTTCTCGGCTGCTAGATGAAGGAATGGTGGCTTGAATCCAGTCAGGTGCCTCAGAAGAAAAGCTTCTTCTGAAACATCTGTCACTGGAAATCCCATGGTGCAGAGTTCTACTCTGACACACACAGGTTCGCCCTGAGTCAGAATTGACTTGACGCTTAACATAAACATCTCCCACTTGTGTGTGCAGGAAATGTCAGGGTCTCTGCTGTTGGCCACCACATTCCACCTGAGACCTGGTTTTCGGCAGTCTAACTATCTAACTGCTGAGGAAGTAGGCGTGCACCTGTCTCCAGCAGGTGTTGGGTCAGGTGGGTGTGCTGCCCAGTCCCCTGGGAAAGGCCAGGGAAGCAGACCCATTTCACATGTGTTTAAACAGGAACGACAGCCGCCTCTAGCCACCTTTAGATATGGTATCAGTTCCTGGAATAAAACTCAGCCATCACAGGTCATGTGAAGCACAGCTCTTCATTCAGGGTGTCCCCATGAGGAAAGGAAAGATGCAGAGAAGAGGCTGAATGATACAGGTTAGACACATAATTGGTGTCTTAGGGGAGCAGGAAGCCAGGGTCCCCAGAGCTACAGAACCTCTTGCCCTGGTCTGGTCTCTAGAGAAAATTCAAAGATGGGGCTGAGGTTCAAAGTCTGGCCCACCCCACCACATCAATTGGGCTTCTACCATGTCCTGTCCACTGTTTCTCCACAAATACCAAACAATGTCAGCATGGCCGTTTCAGGCTGAACAGGTAAACTGGAGGAGACTGTCTATATACCTGCCTAGTCACCAGTAGTGCCTAGTAGACTAGTGTGGTGCTGTAGGATCAACACTGGACTTTGAATGACACAGTCGACAGTTCAAACCCACCAGCTGCTCCTCGGGTTCCCCATATAGGGGAATGAGTCAAAACCCACTCAACGGAACTTAACAACAACGTCGGTCACCAGTAGAGATTTCAAATGTTGCAACCTGAAACGAAACACTCACAAATTGCTTGGAGACCTCAAGAGAAACTTGAGAAGCAAATAAACAAAAAAGACAAACAGAGCAAATAGCTACACCTTTCATTTTCCATAAAATGTAAACAGTCTGGAAAAATTAAACAGAAGAAACATAATGTTGCGTGCTTTCCAGCACCTGAGAGTTGAAATGAGCATGAAACATTTCAGCTGGGCTCCTCTAGGAATGCTATCTGGTCAATAGTGGGCCCTGATGTGGCGTTGTAGAATAAGCATTGGACTGCAAGGTCGGTTTGAACCACGAGGTTGTCCGTTCAAAACTCACTAACTCTGCCTCAGAAACCCTATACAGGGTCACTATGAGTTGGAACTGACCCCCCAGCACTTAACAACCACAGTGGTGGGCAGAATTCCCACACCCTAAAAGGTGTTCAGTACATTTTATTTGACTTGAATCAAAAGATGCAAGATGTTGGTGTACTTCTTAATCAACGAATGTCAGTAAAAGGTTTCTGGGACAAATAAATCCCCTGACTTATCCCCACTGGTTTGAAAGCAGAACAAACAGGTCCAGACCTAATTCCAGGGTGAGATGGCTCAAGTCCTCACCAAAGCCTAAGGGCAGGGACTCCAGAAAGAGGCAAGCTGCCGAAGCCTCTTCCGCTCTGGCAATGGAAACCACCAAATGCCTTCTTGTCAACAAGGCAAAAAAGGGTGGCCCTCAGCAAGCATGTCGTCAGTTGGGTGTTGCTTTTCTCATTATAAAATCACCATTGAGAGTCGAGCCAAACAACAGGCTTTATCATCTGAAAAGCGAGTCCTCATTCAGTCCATTCCGACGACCTGTCAGAGTAAACCGTGCCCCATACGGTCTTCAATAGCAGTGATTTTTCAGAAGCAGATTTCCAGGGTTTTCTTCCAAGTACCCTGGGTGACCTTGAACCTCCAACCTTTCCATTAGCAGTTGAGAATGCTAACCATTTGTACCGCCCAAGGGCTCCAGTATTCCCTTTAGTTCCTTTTAATCTGGCATGTAAGAATCATAGTACAATAGATTATTGGTATTTCTGAGAGCTGTGTCCCAAGACCTCCACAACCCCCAGGTTTATAAGCACCCCTATACCACAGCTGAAAAGTGTACGTCCTGCTAGTTAAAAGACCTGCCCTCCCCCTCAAACATCTGTCTCACAGAATGTTTTTCATGATCTTAGCAAAAACTACAAATTGTCACATGACAGGATTTCCATTTCCTGTGAAACTACAAATGCCATGGCCTCATATACGAGCTAAGCCCAAAAATATTGCTACTCGGGTTCCAGCTCCTACACGCCTGGGTTTATTCCAAGCAAAGCATGTTTTAACTATGTCTCTGTGATCTGTGGACGGCCGAGGACAAGGTTTCTCAGTAACATACTTGTCTTCGTCTCTTTGTTGTTGTTGTTAAGTGCCGTCAAGTCAGTTCTGACTCACAGCACCCCTGTCTAGGATTTCTGAGGAGTATCTGGTGGGTTCAGCGCTTATCATCTAGTGCTTACCCTATAGTCTCCTTTTTGTTGTTAAATGCCTCCTTGGGATGCCTTTAAAAATTTCTTTAAAAAGGTACAAAGCAGTGGCTCCCAAGGGGATCTGCTGAGCTAGTTAAATTCAAGGCAGAGAGGTCAGCTCACAAAACTATGGTGATTGTTTTTTGAGATTCCAAAAGGGTAATTTTGATAGATTTTTCTCAAAGGACACAGGACAATCACAAGGACTTATTATGAAGAAGTTTTAAGAAAATTGAAAACTGTGTTGGTGAATAAAAGGCTAGGAAAGTTGCAATGAGGAATTTTTTCATCATGATAATGCACCTGTTCTTTCTTTGAGGGTAGCAAGGGCTATCCTAAGAGAATTGTATCGGGAAAGCTTTCCCCATCCACCCTAGAGCCCTGATCTTGTCCCCGCAGAATTCTTTTTGTTCTCCAAACTCAAAGAATACTGAAGTGAAATATGATTTGAGGATGCTCAAACTGTTGTTCTGACGTGGTGTGAATCAAAGAGCACAGACTTCTTCAGGGAATGGTTAGAGAGATGGAGATCCTGCCTTCAGATGTGCAGAGCTCCTGGTGGAGGAGATGCTGAGAAACAACAGCTTCACAGTTCAACACTTTTATTGAGGGAAGAGTGCTACGATTTTGTAGGAATACTTTCCGACTTATCCTTTGTATGAAAGTGCAATTCCCCTAAGGCAACCCTGCTTCACCCAGAGTGGATTCAATCACATGACTGACACAATCCTGGGATAAACGAGGGCTTCCCAAGAGATTTGAGTCACGTTTTCCTGGACATCTGAAGCCATCACTGAGGCAGGAGATAATGGCTAAAGAAAATTATGGAAACTTTGGTAACAATGAAAACCCTAGTGCTTTCTCAACAAACATGCTGATCCCTGTCATACAGTCATTGTTTTCTTGTTTTGTTTTACAAGAAAGACTCCTATTCGGTTTAAATACTTACATCATTTTCTAAAAAATTAAACATGCTTCTTTCAGCCAACTCCTTTGACTCTTCAAATTTTTCTACCGCTTGTCTGACTTCTTCATCTGGTATCTTACCTACTCGCTTCTTTTTATAATCGTAATCCAGACGTCGGCCTTCCAGCTTTTTCAGGTGGTGCTAAAAGGAAAAAGGAAGCTTCTCAGAGAACTGCAACACTCAAACTGCGACATGAAGATGCCTTCGTTATACCTAAGAAAAGAGTCACTGATTTTGTTCGGCCTCAGTCTAGCAGGCAGGAAAGAGCCCATTATTCATTTCTGTTGTATGCACCTCAGCACTTGGAGGCTCCCTGTAGGTACTCCTGCAATACTTGTGGTGCCTGTACACATGAATGGATGGATGGATGGATGGATGGATGGATGGATGGATGGATGAGTACCCATTCAGTGATTGGATGGAACATAAGGATACAGTATCTGTGCTCGGATTGCATTTTCCAAATCTCTTTGTGTTGTTGTTAAGTGCCGTCAATTCAGTTCTGGGTTACAGCGACATTTTATAGGGTTTCTGAGACGCGGCTGTTGAGTTTGAACCACCGACCTTGTGCTTAATCCTACAGCACCACACCAATAAAGATCCTACAAAGTTCTTTGTAGCATCCTTTATTTCAGCTCTGCTACAGGATAATGCACAGGACTAAAAGGTCGGTTTGAACTGGAAGGTTAGTGGTTCAAGTCTACCAACTGCTTGTCAGAAACCTATACAGGGTCGCTATGAGTTGGAACCAACTCAATGACGCTCAACAACAACAACAATGTCAAGATCATCTCTAACCAGATCGCCTTTCACAAACATAGGGACATTTCTCTTGTACGTATCATTATCTGCAAAGTAGCACAGTAAGAAACACAAATTCTCAGGACTCCCTCGCATAGGTATGTATCTTCCTAAGAGTTTCCCAACAAGTATAGCGTATGCGGAATCAAATGCTATTCATGTATGTCATGCATGCAGAGGAGAGAGACTCACAGGTAAAATGACTTGGTGACATTTCTGAAAAACCCTAACAGCCCTTTAACCAGGAGAGCGGCCCATTCCTGGGATAAGCTACTTAAGTAAGTTCACCAACACCACTGGTGTGTAAACAGAGGGAAGCCCATATCTGAAACACTGTAGAGGGGGTACCTGTACCCAACAATGGAGGGGTCTCTAATCGCTTGTGATTGTAATCCATGGAAAATAGCTAATATCTAAAGTGCACATGAAAACGGACTGCTCTCCTGAAGCATGCACGTAACTTGTGCTGTTATTTTAGTGGGAAGCATTGCTGTTAAGGACAGGTTGCATTCAGTGAATCTGCAGCACAAAGACTCTTTAAAGTGTTCAAGAGCAAGGATATCAGCTTGAGGACTGAGGTGCACCTGACCTAAGCCATGGTATTTTCAATAACCTCATATGCATGCAAAAGTTGGACAGCGAATAAGGAAGACTGTAGAAGAATTGATGCATTTGAGTTATGGTGTTGGAGGAGAATATTGAAAGCACAATGGACTGCCAAAAGAACAAACAAATCTGGATTGGAAGAAGTATAATCAGAATGTTCATTGGAAGCCAGGATGGCCAGACTTTATCTCTCATACTTCAGATATATTATCAGGAAGGACTTGACCCTGGCGAAGGTCATCATGCTGAGTGAGGTGGAGGGTCAGAGAGAAAAGAGGAAAACCCCCAGCAAGATGGACTGGCACAGTGGCAGCACCATGGGCTCACATGTGGTAACAACTGTGAGGTTGGCGCAGGACTGGGCAGTGTTTCATTCTGTTGTGCATAGAGTGGCTATGAGTTGGTACTGACTCGATGTCACCTAGCAACAACACTGCTTCTAACATTCGTGATGACGAGTGAAAAGGAGCATCCCTCTAATATGAAGAAGCTTCCAAAAATTGGTGGGAAATAGAATTGAAAGATAATGATATTTTTCCACAAGATTTTTTAAATCTCCCTTGTATGTTCTGTGACTTTGGGCAAGTCCCTAAATGCCTTTACACCTTCAATGTGTCTGAAAAATGGGGATGAGGGTGGCTTGTCTGCTTACCAATGGATGAAGAAATGTTTGTCAAAGGCCCTTAACGCCATAAAAGCCTGTTAGATGTCAGTCAGTCTGTACACTAAATGAACTGGCTTTCCAACCCAGACTGCGGAGCCACACAGGATAGCTACAACTATGAAAGGCTTTCTGGATCTTAGACTCTTACTTCTTGACCATCTATATCATTGAAGTTTTAATTCGTAGGGTTTCCATACTAAACACCAAGTGTTCCTGGGTGATGCATACAGTTATCATTCTTGGCTACTGACTGAAAGGTTGCAGGTTGAAGCCCCCCAGAGGCATCTTGCAAGAAAGCCCAGGAAATCTCCTTTAAAAACCAACTAATGAAAATGCTCTGGAGAAGGTTAAAAAAGTTAAAAAAAAAACAAAAAAAACAAATGTTGGTGAGGATGTGGAGAGACTGGGACCCTCCTTGCTAATTGGACTGTAAAATGTGCAACCACCATGGAAAACAGCACGGGGCTTTCTCCAAAAGTTGGAAATAGAAATATCACATGACCCAACAATCCCTCTACCATATGACCCAGTATATCCTCAAGAAACAAGAGCCATGACATGTATGAATAGCTACACATCCATGTTCACTGTAGCACTATTCACAATAAGCAAAAAGATGGAGACAACCTAAATGCCCATCAAGAGAAGTATATTTAATACTCCACAACACTGAAGAATAATGCTGAACCTGCAAAACACCTCACAACACGGATGAACCTGGAGGACATTATGCTGAGTGAAATGAGTCGATCACAAAAGGACAAATGTTACACGTGACCACTGTTGTAAAAAGTTCAGATAAGGTTTTCTTGATACAAGAAACATCCTGTGATGGTTATTGAGAGAAGAGTAGGAGGGGAATTATTCACAGACGAGAGGATAGACATATATGGGTGACCAGGCAGGCAACGTACAACAAGAGGGAGGTGGGCAGAGGAAAAATGGCAGGAGATGCCGTGTGGAAAGCAAAAATTGAAGTGAACAGAGGTAAATATCGTTAACCAACGGCACAAGGAGCTCTGGTAGCGTAGTGGTTACGAATCGGACTGTGAACCTTAAGAACCTTAAGGTCAGCGGTTCGAAACTATCAGCCGCTCCGCGGGAGAAAGATGAGGCTTTCTACTCCCGTAAAGATTTACACCCTCGGAAACCCTGTACAGGGTCGCTATGAGTCGGAACCGACTTGACGGCACTTAACAACAACAACAACAACGGCACAAGGAAGGAACTGTACTTTTTGTACTGAAAAAGTCTATGATTTGTTAAATATAAAACGGATCTACTCTGTACATCTTTACTCAATTCACAATAAAACGTTTTAAAAGCAAGAAATAAGAGAAGACCATACAGAGCACAGTTTGACTGTGACACTCACAGGGTGGTCATGCATCAGAAGGAACTCGATGACAACTGTGTGCCACACACATGAACACACACAAAGATATGAGTGTAAGCCTAAAAGAACTACTAGGGTTACAGTTCATACATGCATGCATTTATTCCAAACAAAACGTATTTAACCACCTTTGCTAAGTGCTGTCAAGTCAGTTCAACCCATAGTGATCCTGTGTAGGGTTTCCGGGGAGCAGCCAATGAGCTTGAACCGCTGACTTTGCAATTCCAATGGCTTTGCAGTCTGGCGCATTAACCCACAGCACTACACCAGGACTCCCTGTGAACTGCAGATGGCTGCAAACAAGTTTCTCTTAGTAATACACTTTTCTTCATCTCAATAGGGTGCCTTCATATAAAAGGTCCAATCAAATCAGTGGCTTCCAAGGGGAGCTGCTGGTCCAGTTACATTCAGGGGATAAAAGTCAGATCAGAAGGTTATGGTGACTGTTTGGGGGGATCCCAGAAGGGTACTACTGATAGATTATCTCAAAGGACAAAAGACAATCACAGGAAGTTATTAGAACGAAGTTTTCCGAGAACTGTACTGTAGAGAAAAAGGAAGAAGACTGCACTCAGGAATTTTCTTCTCTATCATCATAACACACCGGCTCATTCTTCTGGGGTAGCAAGGGCTCATTCTTCTGGGGTAGAATGGCATTGGGAAACCTTTCCCCATCCACTCCTAGAGCTCTGGTCTTCTTTCTGTTCCCAAAACTCAAAGAACATTTCAAAGGAACCCAATTTGAGTCCCTAGAGCATGGGTGGGGAATGTGCAGCCAGCCCCCAGGCCATAGAGGGTCCAAGGACATTTGGTCTGGCCCTGCCAAGGCAATCACAGTTCCAGCCATCACATTGCTGTTGTTGTTGTTGTTAAGTGCCATACAGCCATTTCCAACTCCACCCTGTAAAGGGTTTCCGAGGAGCAGCTGGTGGGTTTGAACTGCCAACCTTGTGGTTTGCAGTCCAGTGCTGATCCTACAGCGCCACACCAGAAGTACTGCCATCACATTAGGTGTGAGTTAATTAAATTTCTGACCAAATACAGCAGGCTAATTTTGATGTTGATAATTTTGCATGGCCCACAAATGATGTTATAAACTTTGGCAAAAAACAAAACCGGGTTCCCCACTCCTGCCTTTGTTGTTGTGCTGCTGAGTGGGTTCCGACTCCTAAGGACCTTGTACAGGGTTTCTAAGGAGCAGAGGCGAGTTTGAACCAGTTCAAACCAAGCTTGTGGTCCAGTGCTTATCCTACAGTGCCACACCGCCACACTGCCTGCCCTACAGAATGCCCTAACTGCCATTTTGTTGTAAATCAGAGAGCTCAGAACTCCTTAGGGGAGGACTGCTATTGTCGTTAAGTGCCTTCAACTTATGAGTGGGAACCAACTTGAAGGCAATTGTTGGTATGTCAACCCTGTATAGGGTTC
>NW_006408674.1:6347905-6349282 GCF_000296735.1 Chrysochloris asiatica
GGCTCAGCAATCAACCTTTGGGATAGTAGTTAAGCACTGGACTGTTTGTGCCACCCAGGGATGATGCAGGCAGTAGTTCCATTATGTATGAAAATACCATGTGTTAGGAGCCAACTCAGCAACAGCAAACATCACTGGGCTATGGAATCATGAGCGATATTAACATGTTCCTTTATTCTACCTGCCTGTCTTCTAAATTGCCTGTAATGAATATGCATATAAGAAAAATAGCAAAAGTTGTCAATGAGGGAGATATTCTCAGATGATGTTGGCAGTGCTCACCAAATGTGGACTGTTCCCCGAGCTCCTTCCCATATTTCAGCATGCAGTCACCCAGCAAGCCTTCTGTCTGTGGGTACCCGGTGGTTTTCACCTGCCCTCGGATCTTCGACACAGTGTTGAGCATTCCCAGCTTAGCTCTGTATGCTTAAAAACATTGTCATTTGTAATGCCTTCAAGTTTACAAGGTGCGGTGACAGCTTTAAACAAATGCTACTGCCAGAATCAAGGTCCCCTTAGACTAAGGGGCACAAAAAGGTCATGCACGGCCTATTTCATTTTCTCTTGATTTTCTAGATCCTTTATCAGGGTTGGTACTAAGTGCATCTTTGCACAATCAAAATGGAAAATAAGAATTCTAGCCCACATTGCTGACTCCACATAATAGTCACTGGAGTTGTTAACAAGCATCATCCCCAGAGTCAGACATTGAAGTTACTGAAACATTAAGCCCGACAAAGACCAATTCTAAACTAACAACAGTATTGCTATAGGCGCCCTGGTGGCACAGTGGTTAAAGCATGCCGGTGTTAACTAAAAGGTTGGTGGTTCAAACCCAACAGTCACTCCATGGGAAAAAGATGTGTCCATCTGCTTCCAAGGAAGACTGCATCCTTGGAAACCTAATGAGGAATTTCTACTCTGTCTTATTGTTGTTAGGTGCCATCGAGTTGGTACCGACCCATAGCGACCTTACACACGGCAGAACGAAACACTGCCCGATCCTCGGCCAACCTCACTACTGTTGCCACACTTGAGTCCATTGATGCTGCCACTTGGCCAATCCAACTCATCGGGGGTCCTCTTCTTTTTCTCTGACCCTCCACCTTACCAAACATGATGTCCTTCTCCAGCGACTGTCTTATAGGGTCACTATAAGTCCGAATTGACTCGGGAGTAACAGATCATCAGAGACCCAAACAGATACATGTATACCAGTATTCACTGTAGCATTCTTTACAATAGTCAAAAAGTGGGAACCCAAGAGCCAGATGGATGAATAAGCAAACTGTGAATAAATCTTATTCATTCATAAAGATAAATTAATATATAACATGAATGAACTTGCAAACATTGTTGTTGTTGTTGTTAAGTGCC
>NW_006408674.1:6350918-6352843 GCF_000296735.1 Chrysochloris asiatica
TCATCTTTCTCTTGCGGAGCAGCTGGTAGTTTCGAACTGCTGACCTTGCGGTTCGCAGCCTGATTTGTACCCACTATGATACCAGAGCTCCTTTGTGTATAGGATCGCTATAAGTCAGTACTGACTTGATGGCACCTAACAACATACGCCATCACATCTATTCCAACTTACAGCGACCCTGTAAGACAGAGTCCTGGTTTGGCTGTAAGATAAGCACTGGACTGGTAACTGCAAGGTTGGCAGTTCAAACCCACCAATCCCTCTTGGAAACCCTACACCAGGTTGCTATGAGTCAGAACTGATTCAAGGGGACACACCAACAACGTAGAACAGAGTAGAACTCCCTCAAGACTTTTAAAGGTGTCATCTTATAGGAGCTGACCTGCCACATCTTTCTCCTACAGGGCAGCTGGTGGGTTTGAACTGTCTACCATTTGGTGCCTAATCATTGTGCCACCAGCGCTAAATATATCAACTGCAGTTAGCTCCAACTAATGACGATCCGACGTAGGATAGAGGAGAACTGCTCTATAGCATTTTCAACTACTGTTCTTTCAGAATCAGCTTGTCAGCCTCTGGGAGGACTCTAACTTCCCACCTTTTCGTTAGCAGCCTAGAGCTTTAGCCATTTACACCAGCCAGGAACCCTGGTAGCATAGTGGTTACGAATTGGGCTGTGAACCTCAGAGTGTGCAGTTCGAAACTACCAGCTGTTCTGTGGGAGAAAGATGAGGCTTTCTGTTCCTGTAAAGATTGACAGCCTCGGAAACCCTGTACAGGATCGTGATGAGTCTGAACCAACATCACTCACTAAGTATTTAGATATTTTAATAGCGTTTACTTATTCATAGGAGCGTGGTGGTGCCAAACAATAAACATTGGGCTGTGAACCACAAGGTAGGCGGTTCGAGCCTACCAGCCGCTCCACCGTAGAAAGATGAGGCTTTCTGTTCCCACAAAAAATTTTTAAAGCCTCGGAAACCCTATACAGGATCACTATGAGTCAGACCAGATTCCATGTCACTCATCAACAACTTATTCAATGTTATTGGGAATTCAGAGAAACCTACAACAGCTCTGCTCTCTCTAGGCATTCACAGTCTTCTAGAAAGACACTGGGAAGAAGGAATGCACATAATGTTACCATGAAAATCAAGTCTGGTATGGAGCAGAAAAGGAAAAGACAGCACAGTACAGGGAAAAGATGGGGAAACGCCCCTAAAAGCACAGAACTAGTGTATGTAAACTTGAGAATGCTCATGATGTAACTGATGAACACAGAGTAGGAAGTTTGAACCAAGAAGAAATTAATACAGAACAAAATGGGACAGACCTATGGGAAATGTTACAACAACTGAACACCAAGTTAAGGATGTGGAATTTTATTCTGTTGTTCAGAAAGCAAGTCATATACTAGCTTGGGGTATTCGAGATAATTTAATTCGCAAAGGAAGAAACTTTAACATGCTTGCAAATTACCTGGGATTCTGTTCAAATGAAGAGTGTGATTCAGTTGGTTTGGGATGATCCTAAAATCATGTGTTCTAGAAGTTTCCCTGGGGATGGGGAGACAATGGACCCATGGGCTATATTTTGAGCACTGAGTATTGATGGTCGCAGCGCCAGCTTTTCTGAACTCTGCTGATCTCAGCCTCAAGGTGTTTATCCTCCTAACCTCAACCACGCAGCTTCAAACCTCTCTATCCTACCACCAACACACTTTCCCACCGTCAAGGTGGGACGTGAGATATAAAAGGTATGAGTACAGGCCATTAAACTGGATTAGAGGCTGCTAGGCAGCACCTTAAGGAGCTCTGGTAGCGGTTACGAATTGGGCTGCGAACCTCAAGGTCAGCAGTTCAAAACTACCAGCTGTTCCGTGGGAGAAAGATGAGGCTTTCTGCTCCCGTAAAGATTTACAGCCT
>NW_006408674.1:6354129-6367321 GCF_000296735.1 Chrysochloris asiatica
CGGACTTAATGGCAACAGGTTTGGTTTAGGGGTTTAAAGGCAAATAGGGTAGGGTCATCATGAGTCTACTCAAGGGCAACTGTTTTTTTTAATATGTAAACAAGGAATTTCAAAAAAGTAAAGGCAGCTTGGGAAAGCCACAGAACTGAAGGCTTGGAGCGCCCTCTATGGGTGTCTATAATTTGTTGCTGTTAGGTGCCATTGAATGGGGTTTGCCTTTACCTAGAGACCCTAGGTCAAAGAGAAGGAAACACTGCCTGGTTCTGCACTGTCCTCACAAGCATTGCTACTCTTGTGCCCATCGTTGCGGTCACTATGACAGTTGACACTGTTGAAGCATCTTACTCATGTTCGCTGACCCTCTACTTTACCAAGCAGGATGTCCTTCTCCAGGGACTGGTCCCTCCAAATGACATGTCCACAGTAAATGAGACCAAGTCTCGCCAGTCTTGCTTCTAAGGAGCATTCTGGCTGTACTTGTTCCCAGACAAGTGTGTTCATTCTTTTGGCAGTCCATAGTATATTTAATATTCTTCTCCAGCACCATAGTTCAAAGGCATCAGTTCTTTTCTGGTTGTCTTTATTCATTATCCAGTTTTTTCATGCATATGAGAGGACAGAAATCACTGTGGCTTGGGTCAGGCACACCTTAGTCTTCAAAGTGACATCTTTGCTTTATAGAACTTTAAAGAAGTACTTTGCAGATTCACCCAATACAATTTATCATTTGATTTCCTGATTACCACTTAGAAGCCAGCATCAGTGATGCTGTTTGGGGACATAGGAATTGCCCTGGTGGCACTGTGGGTTAGATTTTGGACTTCAAACCGCAAGTCTGGAGGTTCAAACCCACCAACCGCTCCCTGGACTCCCTATACAGGGTTGCTATAAGTCGGAACTGATTTGACGGCACTTAACAATAACAACTGCTCCTGTAGAGATTTACATTCTCAGATGCCCTAAAGAGCCTTTCCTCCCTGCCATATAGGGTCCCGATAAATTGGAACCAAGTCAAGGGAAGTGGGCTTGCTTTGGGTTTGTTGAGAAGCTGATGTAATGCTGGATTTATGCTGATTTTCATATTCATCAGGCCTCATTTCTTCAGCATCTGGGCTATGAATGGAAAACCCTTTCTAATCAACATGTTGTTGTTAAGTGCCGTCGAGTCGGTTCCGACCCATAGTGACCCTGTACAGGGTTTCCGAGGGTGTAAATCTTTACGGGAGTAGAAAGCCTCATCTTTCTCCCACGGAGCAGCTGGTAGTTTCGAACCGCTGACCTTAAGGTTCGCAGCCCGATTCGTAACCACTACGCTACCAGTCCTTCAAAATACAAGGCAGAAGCTAAGGAAATGTTTACAGAAAGTTTTAGTGAGTTTCTGAAGCATGTCATAGAAAAGTACGTTTGCTTAGCAATACCTTGTTTTTAGGACCAAGACTCCATTCAATGTTGCCTTGGTTCCCCGGGTTCCCCGGGTATCTGCTTTGTTTTTCATGTGCTAGGATGCATCAGGGCTACCTTTGGTCACTGGCGACTCTGTTTTAAAAACTGAATTTCATTAACTGAACACAGAGAGCATTGTTCTAGATTGTCAATCACGTGCCAAGTCAAAACAACAAAACCAAACCTAATGCTAGTGAGTCCATTCTGACTCAGAGCAGCCCTGTAAGTCAGAGTAGACCAGCCCCACACAGTTTCTGAGGCTGTAAATCTTAAGAGAAGCAGACTGCCACCCAGGGGTAGATTTGAACCACCAACCTTATGGTCAGCAGTTGAGCATTTAGCCACTGTACCACGAAGTTAACATGAGTGATTAGAGTTCATGACAGACACAAAGAACAACAGAATATTTCAAGACATTTTCTAACGTTACCTGGATTTGGCTGAAGATATTCTGTCGCTTTTGAAAGAATTTCTGCAACAGCTTTATTGGTAATATCTATTTTCTTCAAGCAAACAAACAAACAAAAAAAAAAAAACCAAGAGAAAATGTTAGCATATGACAAAGGAAAACACAGACAGCAGTAGATTTCATTAATGTAATGATTATAAAACTATCATAATGGTTTTAATACAAATGAATGTTTGAGGGAGAGGCAATATTTTCGGTCAGTTTTGTGACTTCATCATCTAATATGATGCTGGGCAGTAGTTTTTTTTTCTTCATAAAATGCAAATTCACTTTAAGTATATTAAACTGAGAATTAGTATATATTTTGAGAATTTGCGAAAGTTATTATGCTTCGCTAGATTAATCTATCTACTTGAAGGTCACCCAAAACCAAGATGAGGCATTACTGAGTCAAATTTCCATGCTTGATGGGTAAACATAAATTACGTACTTATCCAAGGGTGTCACAATACAGGTCCATCTTTGAAACAACCTCAGTAAATCAGTAATGAGATGGTAATTATCACCATTACTATTATAAAATGGGAGCTGGTGGCTCCATATGATAAGCACTGGACTGCAAACCACAAGGTCCGTGGTTCGAACCCGCCAGCCACTCCGTGGAAGAAGGATGAAGCTTTCTGCTCCCTCGAATATTTAAAGCCTTAGAAACCCTATACAGGGTCACTATGAGTCAGAACAGACTCGATAGCACTTAAGGACAGCAACTATTATAAAGTAAGCATTTTCCTTTGTGCTGCATTCAGAAGACGTTAACACTAAGATTGCCCTGACAGGTTCAGAAGAACTCTTTCCTACTCCAAAATTATTTCTGAACTTTCCACTTGTTATAACCAGAGCATTAACGGGAAGCTTCAATAAAGTTAAAAGTGCAAATATCAGTCTCTTGATTTTATGTTGTCAATAGTCTGAAAAAAAATGTAAAGAAAAAGGAGATGTTATTCACAATAGCAATAAAATCTATGCAACAGCAAGGAGTAAAAATCTGACAAGAAACACACAATACCTGTATGAAAAATCATTCCCAAGGCAGGAGAACTGAGTTTTGAAAAGATTTAAGTCCTTGCCGAATTAATAATTAATTCAAAGATTAATATAATTTCAGTTGTTTTTCTTTTGTGTTAAAAGTATATATAGCTAGATTAATAATTCACACTATGGCGCTGTGGGTTAATATGCCAGACTGCAAGGTCTGGCGTTCAAGCTCACCAGCTGCTCCTCGAAAACCCTATACAGGGTCGCTACGGGTCAGAACCAACTCGACAGCATTTCACAACAACAACTGGACAAAAATGTGACCTAAAACCACATTACAGAAGCACCTCAACCATAGAGGAGACTATTGTGTAAAATAAGATGGAGCCCATTATGAAGTGATTTCTCTTATAGTTTCACATCAGCAATACTACTAGCATTAAGAAGGTGCTCATTAGAGCAAATTATTTAGATTTAAAAACTGAAAACAGCCTAAATTACAATCAGCAGGAGACTGATTAGATACATTGTGAAACATCCAAATGGAAGAATACTCTTTAGTTACAAGCACTGGACTTCGAACCACATGGTCGGAGGTTCAAGCCCACCAGCCTCTATGTGGGTGAAAGATGAGGCATTCTGCCCCTGAAAAGATTTACAGTCTCAGAAACCCTATGCAGGATCACCATGAGTTGAAGCTGACTCCACAGCTTCTCTCAAATACGTAACAACAACTATCAAATACCAGGGTTGAGAGGAGCTGCTAAGCATAACATATTCAAATGGCATCAAGGAAAAGATCAATAAATCTGACTCTGTAACTGTGAAAGACACAACACACAAAGTTTAGCAAAGTTACAAACGGAAATAAAAAATGTATAGAACACAAATGATTCACATCTATAATGCTGAGAACCTCCACAAATTAACAAAGATTGACAATCCAAAAAAGACAAATAACACAACTTGCCTATAAACATGTTAAAATACATTCTAAAGAACTGAAAATTAAAAAGAGAATTTCCACTTGACAGATTGACATGAAAAATTTAACACATTGATTATGCCCAATATTAAGGAATAACAGACCCTTTCATATAGCACAGAAGCGTAAAATGATGAAACCTTTTAGAGACGGCGGTGGAACTACCTACTAATGGGCATACCTTTGGAACCAATCACGATCCTTAGTGATGTCTCTTATATTCTCACACCAGCAAATTGCCATCATATAAAAAGATGGTCATTAGAGCATTTTATACAGAATCAAAACCTGAAAACAGCTTAAATTATAATCAGTAGGAGACTGATTAGATAAATACTGAAACATTCCAATGGAAGAATACTCGTTAGTTACAAAGGGGAGGCGGGGAAAGGCAGCTTTGTATGTTCTGGGATGATGTCCACGATGCATTCACTGATAAGGAAAAGAGAATGCTTCGGAGTAGTTTATATAGAAAAATGTCATTTTTGTAATTTTAATGAAAATATGATCTGAGTCTCTTTGTCTGGGAACCGAGGTCAGGTCAGGACATTCCAACCAACCACGCACCTTCCTAGAGGCTGAAATTTTCATTGTCCCCTTAGCTAAATTTAGGGCACCAGGAAGTCTTAAAAAGTCAGTAGAGCAATGAAGACATGTCCAAATATGTCCACTAATAGACTGGATAAACAAACTGTATATGATATTATTATTCAACCATAAAGAGAAATGAGGTTCTGACACATGTTACATCATGGATGAACCATGAAAGCATTATGCTAATTGAGCTAAGTCAGTCACTAAAGGATGAATATTGTGTGATCCCACTCAATAGAGTAAGCAAATTTATAGGGGAAAAAGTTAATCGGTGAATGCCAGGGGCTAGTAGGATGGGAAAATGGGGAGTTTCTTCATAAGGGGTTCACGGATTCTGGTAAGGGTGATGAGAATTTGGAAGTGACGAGCAGTGATGGTGGTACTGAAGGATGGATGGAACTACTGGATTGTGCACTAAAACGTGGGTGTTTCATTATAGATATTTTACCACAATTGTTGTTGTTGTTGTTAGGTGTCATTGAGTCAGTACCGACTCATAGTGACCCTATACACAACAGATGAAATGCTGCCCGGTCTTGTGCCAAACACACCTGAGCCCATTGCTACACCTGAGCCCATTACTGCTGCCAAGGTGCCAAGCCATCTTGTTAGGGGTCGTCCTCTTTTTCAGTGGCCTTCCATTTTACCAAACATGATATTCTTCTCCAGGGACTGGTTCCTCCTGATAATATGTCTGAAGTATGAGAGACAAAAACTGCCCATTTTGGCTTCCAAGGAGCATTCTGGCTGTACTCTTTCCAACAAAGATTGATTTGTTCTTTTGGCAGTCTATGGTACTTTTAATATTCTCCAACACCATATGCAAAAGCATCAGTTCTTCTATGGTCTTCCTTATTCAGTGCCCAACTTTTGCATGCACATGAGGTTATTGAAAATACCATGGCTTGGGTCAGGCACACCTTAGTCTTCAAGATGACATCTTTGCTCTTCAACACTTTGAAGAGGTCTTGTGAAGCAGATTTGCCCAGTTGTATATGTCATTTGATTTCTTGACTGCTGCTTCCATAAGTGTTGGTGGTTGATGTAAGCAAAATGAAGTTTTTGACAACTTCGATCTTTTCTCTCTATATGGATGTTGTTTCTTGGTCCAGTTATGAGGACTTTGTTTTCTTTACATTGAGGTGCAACCCATACTGAAGGCTGTGGTCTTTGATCTTCATCAGTAAGCATTTTAACTCCTCTTAGCTTTCAGCAAACTAAGTTGTATCATCTGCATATCACAGGTTGTTAAGGAGTCTTCCTCTAATCCTGATGCCATGTTTTCCTTCATATAACCCAGCTTCTTGGATTATTTGCTCAGCATACAGATTGAATAAGTATGGGGAAAGAATATAGCCCTGATGCACCCCTGTCCTAATTTTAAACCATTCCGTGTTCCTTGTTTTGTTTGAACGACTGCCTCATGGTCTATTTACACACTCCTAAGGAGCTCTGGTAGTGTAGAGGTTACGAATTGGGCTGTGAACCGCAAGGTCAGCAGTTCGAAACTACCAGCTGCTCCGCGGGAGAAAGATGAGGCTTTCTGCTCCCGTAAAGATTTATAGCATCAGAAACCCTGTTCAGGGTCGCTATGAGTCAGAACCGACTCGATGGCACATAACAACAACAACATGAGCACAAGTAAGTGTTCTGGAATACTCAGCTCCATGATGTTGTCCATAGCTTGTCATGATCCACACAATCAATAGCCTTTCAGTAGACAATAAAGCACAGGTAAGCATAGCACAGTGGTTACGAGTCAGGCTGCCGACCTCAAGGTCAGCAGTTCAAAACTACCAGCGGTTCCACGAGAGAAAGATGAGGCGTTCTGCTCCCGTAAAGATTTATAGCCTCGGAAACCCTGTGCAGGGTCACTATGAGTCAGAACCGACTCCATGGTACTTAACAACAACAACAAAACATCTTTCTGATATTCTCTGCTTTCAGTCAAGAGCCATGTGACATCAGCAATGATATCCCTCATTCCACATCTTCGTCTGAATCCAGCTTGAACCTGTTCTCTGTCAATGTACGTTTGCAGTCGTTTTTGAATTATCTTTAGAAAAATTTTACTTGCATGAGATATTGATGATATTGTCTAATGATTTCCACCTTCCGTTGGGTCACCTCTCTTTGGAATGGGCACAAATATGGATCTCTTCCAATCAGTTGGACAGTCAGCTGTCTTGCAAATTTATTGGCAGAGATGAGTGAGTGCCTCCTGTGCTTCATCAGTTTGTTGAAATATTTCCATTTGTATTCTATCAATTCCAGGAGTCTTATTCTTTAATACCTTCAGTGTACCTTGGACTTCTTTCTTCAGCATATTTAGCTCTTGATCATATGTTACCTCTTGATTATTATCATTTTTATACAGAAATTACTAAATTTATAAATAAGATTCTTAAGTTAATCTTAAAACTGAGGAAAACCAAGGTTTGAAATTTTTAAGTGTAATCAATTCAATACTAATTAAAACATAACTTGATGGGTTTCACCTATAGAACCCTCCTTGGGCATGGTAAGCCACCAGAAGCTAAGAGGCAGAAGCTATGAAGAAAGATGAAGATAAAGAGAAGTTAGAGGAGGACAGACTTTAGACTCTTCTATACCATTTTGAGTTACGGTGTTGGAAGAGAAAATATTGAAAGTGCCATGGGCTGCCAAAAGAACCGTTTTGAAAGAAGTGCAACCAGAGCGCCCCCTGGAGGCCAGGATGGCCAAAAACTTCATCTCTCATACTTCAGACATATTGTCAGGAGGGTCCAGTCACTGGAGAAGGATATCATGTTTGTTAAGGTGGAGGGTCAGAGAAAAAGAGGAAGACCCCCAACAAGATGGATTGGCAAAGTGTCAGCATCAATGGGCACAAGCGTGGCAACAATTGTGAGGTTGGCCCAGGATCGAGCAGTGTTTCATTCTGCTGTGCATAAAGTTGCTATGAGGTGGTACCGACTCGATGGCATGTAACAACAACATACCATTTGAAGGACTCCTGGTGTGGCGCTGTGGGTTAATTCGTCAGACTGCAAAGCCATTTGAACTGTAAGGTCAGCAGTTCAAGCTCACCAGTTGCTGCTAGGAAACCCTATACCGGGTCGCTATGGGTTGAAGATGACTTGATGGTACATAACAATACCAACATACCATTTGAAAGGAGCTCTGGTAACGTAGTGGTTACGAATCGGGCTGCTAATCTCAAGGTCAGCAGTTCAAAACTACCAGCTGTTCTGCGAAAGAAAGATGAGGCCTTCTGCTCCTGCAAAGATTTACAGCCTTGGAAAACCTACACAGGGTCGCTATGAGTCGGAACCAACTCCATGGTGCATAGCCACCAACATTTAAGGAGTCCTGCTGTGGCGCTGTGGGTTAATACGCTGGGCTGCAAAGTCAGTTTGAACTGCAAGGTCAGCAGTTCAAGGTCACCAGCCACTCCTTTGAAACCCTATACAGTGTCCCTATGGGTCGGAATTGACTCGCTGGTACATAACAACAAACAACAACAACAAATGTTCTCTTATTTTCTAGCGTCTTGTCTTGAATGATTCATTTTCTCCCAATTCATTTTCTACCTAAAATAATCTATGCAGCTGATTAGGAAACATTCTCTGGAGTGCATTAAAATAATTTATGAACCAAGCCCATCATATTTTTCCAAATGTTTTCAATACATTCATTTTTTGCAGAATTCTCATGACATCCATGTGAAGCAAGCAGGGCACTTATCCTCACGCTACTATTCAGAAAAGATGAAATCACTTGTCCAAGTTGATACTGCTAGTTCTAGCAGCAGAGCCAGGATAAATTAAAAGTGATTGTCGTTCACCCCTGAAACACATGGAGGAAAGGTTCAGAATACCTCCACACTGAGTCAATCGTTATAAATGTGAAGGGTCTTGTCCCAGAAATTTATCTTGGTTCTCAGTGACATATAACCACAATTATGTCGGCCTTTTCCTTGATTGTCCGTCTTTTGAGCATTCGCTTCCACTAGAGGGAGCCAGAATCCAAGTTAGCCACGTTGGGTCTCCAAGAAGCTGTCAAGACTGGATGCAGAATGACACTAAGGGTCCTAGTTTGGCTTGGAATCCTGAAAGAACCTTTTGAATTCCATATTCATGCTGGTATTTAAACATCCTAGATTCCCACTCTAATGTTTTACAGTACCCAGTATAGCTCACTTCACGATGAAAGTTAATTTGCAATAAGACTTACATATTAAAATGCTCTCTCTCACCTTTTCCATGTCGAGAAATTCATCATCTAGTTTCGTTCCTTCAACGCCACTTATTTTTTCACTAAAGAGCTGCAGAAATAAAACAAGCAATTGCATTATACAATGATTTCTTTCACGTTTGTTTTTTTTTTTTAACCTAAGTTATTTAAAAACAAAACCAAAAAATCAGATTTAACTTGTTGGATTTTTCTGCCTCCACTAATTATATTAGGAAAAGATCATGATTGGAAGAAATCTATTTATGCATAAGGGAAAAGTCACTCACTCAACAGATACTTATTATGCACCTAATATTTAGAGTTCTGGTGTGTCGTGGTAGGGTAACTACTAAATTGCTAACTTCAAGGTCGGTGGTTCAAACCCACCAGCCGCTCCTTTAAAACCCTATACAGAGTCATTATGCATCAAAACCAACTCGAGGCACATAGTAGGTGATCTACTTTGTTGTTGTTGTTGTTAAGTGCCGTTGAGTTGGTTTCAATGCATAGTGCTTGCAGTTCAAACTGATTTTGTAGTCTGGCACATTAACCCACAGTGCCATACCAGGACTCCTAGTAACACTGAAAAATAAAATAGGGCCCCTGTTGCCCAGAAGCATGCAGTCCAGGAACAATTCTAACTAAGACATTCAACCAAAATACGAGAGGAAAAATAAAACAACAAAGTAATAATAGTGAATATTATAATTACTCTAAATACTGAAATTACTATCAACATGCTAAATGACCGTTACATCAGAGGTGCATAGCCGGGATTCTGAGTGCTCACAGCATGGGGGTGGAAGTGAGGGATCATCCAGGATCTGTTTCCAAGCGATGTGACATTTGAGCTAGTTTTTTTAAAAAAATAAAACCTTCTAAAATGAAGTGATTGTTGCAAAGTGCTGTCGCTGCGTTGGTTCTGACTCATGAGCAACCCTGTGCACAACAGAATGTAACACTGTCTAGTCCTGGGCCATCCTCAGGACTGGAAAGTGTTTAAGCTCGTGCCCACTGCTGCTTCCACTGTATCGGTCCATCTTTTTGAGTGTCTTACTCTTTTTCGCTGACCCTCCACTTTATCAAGTATGATGTTCTTCTCCAGGGACTGGTCCCTCCTGATAATATGTCTGAAGTATGCGAAATGACGTCTCACCATCCTAGCTTCTAAGGGGCATTCTGGCTCTAGTTTCAACACAGACTTGTCTGTTCTAGGATGAAGTCGTTTACAACTAAGACCTAGAGGTATAGGGTGTCGTTACTCCACCTTGGTACTATTACCATTGGTACATTAATCTTTGATGTACATCTTGTTGAGTTGAGAGGCTTTCCTATGCATCATAAGATGTTTAGCAGCATCTCTGGCCTCCACCCTTTAGAGGCCAGAAAACCACCACCACGTCCAGTTGTGTCACCCAAAATTGTCTTCAGTCACTGCCAAATGTCTCCTGGGAGACAAAACAGCTTCTGATTGAGAACTGCTAGCATAAGGTTAAATGTATTCAACAAACAGCAAAGAATTTGGTTTAACTGGACTGAACAGTGCAGGGCTGCAAGGTTGGTGTGAATTGCAAGGTTGGTGAATCAAACTCACCAGCTGCTCCTCGGAAACCCTATACAGGATCACAATGAGCAGGAACCAACTCTATAGCACTTAACAACAACAACAACAACAAAGGGAAATGAAGGAAACAAATCTGAAAGGTAGGCAAGGACCAGATCACACAGACTCTTGAATGCCAAGTGAAAGAATATGATTTGAGATGTTCCTCAGGATTCTTCCTGGGATATGACGCAGTCAGAAACCCTTTAGAAAAGCAAAACTAGCATGAGTGTGTGTTGGATTCAAGGACAAGGACAATGGACAGGAAGAAGATCTATGAAATCTTTGTAGGAAAGCACATCAATATAATTTGTTTATAGTTTTAAGTATTTATGGATATAAAAATCAGTAGTAAAATGGATAGCATCAGTTGATGGTGAAGGGCTGTGGATGGTTTTAAATCCAAGTGTGGTTTTCTGCTACCACATGGTCCACATTTTTCATGTACACTGTTATGAGGGTAAGTCTAAAAGTATTGGGCATTATGGGTAATATGCAAGACCACAAAGGCGGTTTGAACTACAAGGTCTGCTGTTCATGCTCACCAGCCGCTCCTCAGAAACTTCATACAGGGTCGCTATGAGTCAGAAACGACTAGGCGGCACTTATCAACAACTTCAATCTTTTCTCCATTTATGTATATATTGCTTATTGGTCCAAAGCAAAAATTCTATAGAAGAATTAATCCTGATAGAAAAGGAGAAGAGTGTAGAATTAAAGGTTCTCAATGGAAGCTAGACTTGCTGGAGCCATTGAGGCTAGATGAATCCCAAAACTATTGCCCTGAGATCATCTTTAAACATCAAATACACTAAAACTACTCCCTGAAGTCGTCTTTGAAACTAAAAGTTCATCTTAATAAAGTTAGGTCTACCTTGAGCATTGTGCACTTTCAAAGAGTTATCTATGTGAGATAGAACTGACAACAACTCCAAATGTTAGATGAGAAGCTTAGGGGAGAAGTGACCCTAAGTCATTGCTGGTGGAACAATTCAGTGAATGATGGTGAGAATGTTTGCACCTCTCAAAGAATATAACCTATATCCTGAGTTCTATATGTAGAAATTGTTGTAATAGTACATGACTGTATAGATTACCTGATCTCACTTGATAATTCATCATTCAATTAATATTGTTGGACATCTACTATGTGCAAAGCACCCTGGTAGGTACTTAAGATACAAAGATGAAAAATATAGGTATGATCTCTGCAGGCCATGTGGGGTGTGCAACTAACTTTATACAAAGAATGTGGCATTTGCCCCTGGTTCCTGGAAGGTGATCTCTAAACCCATGTCGTTTCCCCAGTGAGTGGAGTGTGGCTATTCATAGAGGTGTTCTAGCTCATGTCTGACAGGTTAGGCTGACAGGTTATCACTCCTGGGTGTGGACTGGCCAGACTAGAAGACAGGATATCAGTACCACCTCCAGGAAGGGATGGAGAATGGGCTCAACCCCGTGGGTGATGATTTACTCAATCATGTCTCTACAATGAACCTCAAATAAAACTCTCTGCACTGAAACCCAAAAGCTTCCTGATTGGGCAAAGAAATTGATGCTCAGCAGGTTGATGTGTCTCTTGGGACATGGAAGCTCGAGACAGAGACCCTGTCAGACCTTACCCAATGATCTTTTCATTTGTACCCTTTTTGCTATAATAAAACAGTCATTATAATGATAGTGTTTTGTTGAGTGTTCTACTTAATTATTGAACCTGAGGGGTGGGAGAATCTCCAATCAGGGAACTCCAACATTGAAGCCGGTCCTTAGAAGACAGTGGGAACCCCTGAAGTTATAGCCAGCATATTAAAAGTAGAACTCCTAGTTTGGAGCTATAGGATCAGCCCTGGATTGTGAACCATAAGATTGGCAGTTGAAACCCACCAGCTGCTCCCCAGAAACCTTATACAGAGTGGTTATAAGTCGGAACTGATTTGATGGCACTTAACAGCAACAACAATATTAAAAGTTGGGGATCCTGGTGTCTAAAGTTAGGAGAAGACTTGGCAGAGTGGAAGACTACATCCTTAAATTTGTGAGCTCTGACCCAGCTCCTGGTGGTTAGGGTCAGAGGAAGAACTTACATGTGCAGTTGGTGTCAGCGAGGACATTTAGAGGGTGTGTCAAAAGAGAAGACATACACCAGAAACACTTCAGTCCCCCCGCCTTACTCTACTGACAGGAATTTCAGTCTCGTTTCTTTACAACACTGAAGGCTCAATAAATAGGCTCAAGTTTTAGCTTTTAGTCAAGATGACAACAGACACTCAGCTTTAACATACCTCCTCTGCTCTGAATAATAAAATAAAATAAAACCCTAGAAAAACAAGCAATGCTCAAAAAGAGAACAAACAATTTTGTGCACGAGAAAAAAGAACAGAAATATAATCCAGTGAGTCGAGTTGAAGTCATGGGACTACTGAGCTTCTTGTCTGGAAACAGGCAATGGCAACCAGTAGTCTGATTCCTGTTGGGCCGAAAAGGATCAAAACGTGTTCCACAAGACAAGAGACTGAAGTTGAGCTCTGCTTGAAGCCAGAAGAAGCAAACCATGGTTGGATGTCAGTGCTTGATAATCTGCAGGTCCAAGGAGGTAAGAAAGGAAAGAAACAGACAAGTGACCGATCAAGATGGCCCCAATAGCACCCCATAACAGGAACCTCTGCTCTATTCCGGGGCCTTGGGAAGCCTGATGCAAGAAACCACAGTTGACAGAGAAAGGTAAGCACAAAGGCATCAACATTGACAAAAGAGCCCACCCGCCATTTAAAATGAAGCCTGTTGTTGTTAAGTGCCGTCGAGTCGGGTCCGACCCATAGCGACGCTGTACAGGGTTTCCAAGGGTGTAAATCTTTACGGGAGTAGAAAGCCTCATCTTTCTCCCGCGGAGCGGCTGGTAGTTTCGAAC
>NW_006408674.1:6368405-6377494 GCF_000296735.1 Chrysochloris asiatica
ATAAGGGTTTCAAGGCTTTAAATCTTATCAGGAGAAGAAAAGCCTCCTCTTTCTCATAAATGTTGTTGTTAAGTGCCATTAAGTCAACTCCAACTCAGCAACCCTGTACAGCATTTCCGAAGAGTGGCTGCATTTCCGAAGAGTGGCTGGTGAGTTTGAACTACTGACCTTTCAGTTCAACAGACTTTGCAGTGCAGTGCATTCCTGCAGCACCATATCAAGACTCCTTCATATATATATATATATATATAACCCTAAACACATATATGGAGTCCTGGTGTGCCGCTGTAGAATAGGCTCTGAACTGCTAACTGAAGGTCGGCAGTTCAAACCCACCAGCTGCTCCACGGAAACCCTGTACAGGGTCGCTATGAGTCAGAATCAGCTCGATGGCACTGAACAACAACAACAAAAATATGTATATTTGTTGTTAAGTGCCATTGAGTCATTTCTGACTCATAGCAACTCCTTATAGGGTTTCCAAGCTTGAACGGCCAACCTTGTTGTTCAAAGTGACCTTGCAGGTCAACGCATTAACCTGCAGCAGCATCCCATTCATATGTATGCATGTGTTTAGAGTACTGTCCAAATGAATATGGAATAATGTATACAGTAGCAGGCAGTTACATAAATTGGCAAAAATTACAAGGGAAATATGTAGAACAAATTCAAATCTTGAAAATAAAATACATTAGACCAATGGAAAATAATACATAAGGTAAACCTAAAAGCATACATAATTAGGGAGAAAATTGGTAAATTAAAAAGTATTACTAATGGAAATACACGTTCTGATTGGTGACCACGCTCGTCACCGATTAGGGGAAGTGAGGGAAAACAACAATGAAGTGGTGAGCTAAGCCCCACAATATGGAGAGTGAAGCGTTCAGCTGATAAAAAGAGAGGGCATATGCACAAGAACACCCACACTTGCAGATAATACCCACTTGTCCTGGCTTCAATGACCGGATGATCAGAGCTCAACCAGAAGAAGAAAGAAGAGGAAAAAAAGAGTAATCTGATGCAATCTGATGGACTTGACCTACACCTAGGAAGCAGCAGGTCAAAAGAGGGAACAAATTCTTACAGCAAGAATCATTCCCACCCCCTCCATACACAGAGTAGACAGGGATGGGCAACTTGGACATTGGCTACCCAAAATGGGGGGGGGGGGGGTAGGGCTACAAAGGGCTACATAGCGACCTTATGCACAGCAGAATGAAACACTGCCCGATCCTGGGCCAACCTCACTACTGTTGCCACGCCTGAGTCCATCGATGCTGCCACTTGGCCAATCCATCTCATTGGGGATCTTTCTCTTTTTCTCTGACCCTCCACTTTACCAAACATGATATCCTTCTCCAGCGACTGGTCCCTCCTGACAATATGTCCAGACAAAGTAATACTAGGGTTAATTCAGAGACTCCGGCATATATCTAATAGGCACTCCAGAAAAAAAGAGCAAGATACAGAAGAAAGAACATGTTTAAAGGCAATAGTTCTTTTTCCACACTTAAAGGTATGAGACCACAAGACGTACATTCAAGTACTCAGGTAGACAGATATCAAATCACTGTGAGATGCATCAAAATATCAAGAATGAAATATTCTAAAACTACCATAAAGGAGGATTTGGCCTGCCAACAAGAACAGGCAAATGTAAAAAGACTAATGTTTATTAATGGTTCCCAGAGCAAGGAGGGATAAGGTAAGGCATGGTTAGTGTTTATGGAGTATTGCGTTTTAATTTACACTGAAGGGAAAATCACAGTGATTAAATCAGGTAGCGTTGCACCACTGACTATTGTCATTGCTACCAATACCTTGAACACCTCTAAAAAGTTGAACTGGCAAAGTTGCATGCTAGATAGACACACTTACAGCAACAAACAACAACAACTAAAGAGTAGCTGCTGAGGTTGCTAACGGACAAGTAAATACCTCATGGGATTTGAGTCCACTATTTGGAGGTTTAGTTAGGGTCATGGTTTCATGGAGCATCCCGGATAATTGGCCTAATATTGTGCTTCGGCTCTCTCTCCTAGGTCAATGCATAATGTCTGGAGGCTTAAAAGTCTGCAAGTGGCCATTGGAGGTACAACAATTGGTTTCTATTCCCCCGGAGAAATAGAGGAAGAAGGAGAGGCACGAATAGGAGGAGAAAATGGGATCTGAGACTAGTTGCCTCTGTGAACAACTGTCCCTGTTACCATGAGACCAGAAGAACTGGGCACCACATGGCTACCATTACTGATAATTTTGATCAAAGAATCCTGATCGAAAAGGGAAAATAAAGAACAGAATTTAAAATTCTAGTCAACTCCAGAATTTCCAGAGTCCTGGAGGCTGAATGAGCCTCAAAAAACAAAACAAAAAAACTGCTCTAATATCATCTTAAAGCTTTAAGCCAAAAATATCCCCTAAAGTCTTCTTAAAACCAAACAACAGCTTAGTTCATCTACTAAAGAATGTCTTGAACTTGTTTAAAAGATCTAGCCATATGGGATCAAACTGATAACAACAATCAAAAATTAGAAAGAAAATTTAGGGGGTAGTGAGTTTGTTAATGGAAGAGGAACAACTGGGAAAAGGAGAGTGAGAATTTCTGCACAACTTGAAAAATCTAGTCAATATCACTGAAACTGGATATCTTCTGCTCTGAATATCTTAATCTGAAACTCAGCAACAGAAAATTGTTGTTGTTATTAAGTGCTATCGAGTTGGTTCCAATTCATAGCGACCCTATGGCTTCCTAAGAGCAGCTGGTGAGCTTGAACCACCAACCTTGCAGTTCAAACCGACCTTGCAGTCCAGTGCTTTATCCCACAGCATCATACCAACAACAGAAAATACTGCATCTCAAAATCTGTATCATGCAGCAAAAGTAGTATTAAGAAATCATTGTATAATCTTAAATATGTTTAACACACAAAAAGAGCAATTTTAAATTACACACTGGTATAATGTCATTCAATATAATCCAAAACACATACCTGATGTCTACTTCTTCTAGTATATTATGCCAATATACTAGAGATTCAAGTTCCTTCTATACTCTAGCTACTCACAGCCATTGGGAAAACAAAACACGAACAAATAGCTGTAATGCAATGAACTATGTAGTACCCCATAATGAGGAGATGCAGAATTTGCTATTGGAATCTACAAGGAAGGAAGCAAATCCTGTAAATGAGAAGATGCCAAGGAAAATTCCAGAACAAAGCCTAGGAGGGTGTATGGAGGTCATCAGAAAGGCGAGAGAAAAGCATTTCTGGCAGGGAAAATCACCTACACAAAGATAATTAAAATACATATAACAGTGGTGTTTAGGAAACATCAGAACATAATTCAATAAGGGGAACTGATTTGAAACTGACCCCAATGAAAATCAGGCAAGAGCTAGATCAGGAGGCTGGGCTTAATCCTGTGGAGAATGGAGATTTTTAAGTAAGGGAGTGATAATGGTGAGAAAATCAATCAGATGGTGAATGTGAGGCTATATTGGAATGAACTAGGAGAATAAACAAGGAGCCCTGGTAGTGTAGTGTATTATGAGCTGGGCTGCGAACCACAAGGTCAGTAGTTTAAATCTACCAGTCACTCTGGAAGAGAAAGATGAGGCTTTTTGCTCCCATAAAGATTTACAGTCTTGAAAACCCTGTACACGTTTGCTGAGAATTGGAACCAACTTGGTAGCATAGAACTAGCATCATGAGGAGGGAAACATTAAAACACGTAGGGACATGAACTGTATGACGAGGCAGACTGGGGAAAAGTGTGTCAACTTTTCACTCAAAACTGTTCTAACTACTTTCTAGTGCAGGAGTGGGGAACTTCTGGCCCGAGGGCTGTATTGTTGTTGTTGTTAAGTGCCTTCGAGTCGGTTCCGACCCATAGTGACCCTGTACAGGATTTCCGAGGGTGTAAATCTTTACGGGAGTAGAAAGCCTCATCTTTCTCCCGCAGAGTGTCTGGTAGTTTCGAACCGCTGACCTTAAGGTTCACAGCCCGATTCATAACCACTACGCTACAAGAGAGCTCCTTCAAGCCATCAAAATCATTCCATAGAGACCCTGTATAGGGTTTCCAAGGAGCGGCTAGTAAGCTTGAACCACTAACCTTGTGGTTCAGACAACTTTGCAGTCCAGCGCATTAGCCAGCCCACAGTGCTCCACCAGGACTCCATATGAAGTGATATTACAAATATCCAAATGGACCTTCACAGAAAAAAAGGTTTCCACCCTTGTTCTAGAGATTCCACATAAACTGACCTTCACCTAACCAGCTTTCCCATCACAAATACTGCTTCTGAGCTGTGCTCCCTAGATGAACGTTGCCAACTTACACTACTAATGTGTGATTAAGTCACTGGGACTAGTGGAACCTTCCCCAATGGAAACATGGATTTAGGCAGAAGATTAGATCTATCTCCGGATGCCGTGACTGCTACAATCAGAGATAGAAAATCCTTGTTCAATATCTGCTGCTTGGCAGATTCCAGTTTCCTCAATAATTGAAAAATAATATTTTTAAAATTTTTTATTTTTCAAAGACTACAATAAAGCATCAGTAAAGTGTAGAAGAAATTTATTTGGGGAATATGAAGCGTTTGCATTTAGCTTTTCATCTAGATGTGTTAGGTATGTTATGGTAAGTGTTAGCACAGCCTTCGCCTTCTTCTTGTGCAAATATCTGTTTTCAAAGAAACCTTGGCTTCTCCATCTTCTTCCTTTTTATGAAGCAAGAAATTAAACAGCAAGAAAGCCAGAACCTAGGAGAAAATGTAAAAAGAGCAAAATTTATGCCTCAGGATTTTACAGATTGCTCCAGCACCCTCTTTTCCAATGTGTGAGCTACAGGACACTAGCTCTATGAGCCGTGACTAAGGGTCAGAGAGCAGCTCCTGGACCTTGTAAACGGTGGTGGTGGTGGTGGTGGTGGTGGTGTGGAGTCTGCTCCAACTCTAGTGATCCTCTATAGGGTTTCCTAGGTTGTAAATCTGTACAGAAGCAGAAAGCTTCATCTTTCTCCTAAGGAGTGGCTGGCAGATTCGAACTGCTGGCATTGTGGTGAGCAGCCCAACTTGTAACCTACTTCACTACAGGGCTCCTTTGGCAAACAGTTGTTGTTGTTGTTAAGTGCTGTTGAGTGGGTTCCAACTCAGTGACCCTGTATATGGTTTCCAAGGAGCAGCTGATGGGCTTGAACCACCGACTTTGTGGTTCAAACTGACCTTGTGGTCCAAGGCATTATTATCTTGCAGCCCCACACAGTAGGATAAACCAAATTAAGCAGACTTCTTGACTAAAAGACTTTTCAGAAGCTTTAATGAGGTCATCGATATGTGGCTTTCCTCAGAGGTATAAACAGGATGTAGCCTTTCCCACACTAACTTGGCTGCAGGACAGTTTTCACGTGAGGGGAGATCTCAGAGGCGCAGCATTCTGAGGAGCACATGTTGAGAAGCCAGGCATCAAAACTTATCTCCCTCCCTAATGGGGTTCCAATGTTGCTGTTGCTTTTCTCATTTAACCTGGTGGTGCTGTGGGTTACACACTGGGCTGCAGTTTGAATCCACCAGCCACTCCAAGACAAGATTTACAGCTTCAAAAAGATGAACAGCCTCAAAAGCCCTATGCGGGGTGGCTATGACTAGACTGGGTGGTGGTGGGCTTTGGTTTTACTGGGCTCCTTTGTCATTGTTTTGTTTTCTTTGTCTCTTTTAACCAAGTTAGCAATCATGCTCTGCTTTTATCAGCTTAGACACTACAATATTGAACTCTTAACTACAAATTATCAAGGGGCTAGTTAAGGTTTTTGACATTAGAGGAAAATGCGTGGAAGGTATATGTGAACTCTCTTACACTCATTTTGCAACTTTTCTATAGGTCTAAAGTATTTCAGAATGTAAAATGCGAAGAAAGAAAGTAAAAAAAAAAAAAAGATCTGAGGGCGTCAGAGAGCACCCAAGGTAGCTAGGATCTGAGGACTCCCATCAGGAAGAAGGGAAGGGCCTTATCCTTTGGAGAATTTCGGACTTACAACCCAGGGCGGAAAACACCAGCCTGAGACCAGTCTCACTGGGCAGCAAGGAGGAACACTGAATGCACTGTAACCAAGGAAACCAGGATATAAGAGGCCAAGATTCCAGGGGTAAAAAAAGAAAGAAAGAAGCCGAGAACAGGAGATGTGCATTCTCCTCTTGAAGCTTTTGACACTTCCTAAACTGAGCCATTAGCAAAGTAAAATACTGATAATCAGCACAAAGAAGGTGCTTCAAGTCTGTCTTGAACAGACATATTTCTGCAGTATCTTAGTGATCAGGAGATGAAACTTGGAGTTTCGTACTGACCAATGAAGATATCAAGATACCTTGATGTCTTGGACTTTTCGCTGAATCCCTAGAGGACTAACTGTTAGGAGTAGCATCATATGGCTGCAATTCTTTACAGGCGATCGTTCATGAACATAAAAAATCACGCACCATATCAGGCCAAGATAAACACAATAGCTTTCTAACAAACCAACATGTAATTCCAACATTGAAGCTACATAAAATAGTGTTCAAAATAACTATGATTGATATGTTCAAGAAAATAAGACGATAATGCACCCTCCACCAAAGGATTAGAAAACGTATACATGAGAACAAACAAATGAAAATTCTAAATGAAAAATTCAGTAACTGAAATTCAGTGTCCAATACAGATAGATACATAGGAGTCCTGGTGTGGCGCTGTGGGTTAATGCACTGGACTGCAAAATTGGTTTGAACCGCAAGGTCAGTGGGCTTCAAGCTCACTAACTGCCCCTCGGAAACCCCTCTACAGGGTCGCTATGGATCGGAACTGACTCAATGGCACTTAACTACAAACAACAAATAGCTACATAAGAAATGAAAATCGGTGAACGGAGTGATATATGGTAGTAAGAAGTATCTAAATTGAAATATAAAGAAAAAAAAAAAGGATGGAAAATATTGGCTCCAGACTATAAGCACTGGACTACAAGGTTGATGGTTCGAGTTCACCAGCCACTCGGGGAAAAAGATGAGGCTTTCTGCTCTCATAAAGGTTTACAGCCTCAGAAACACTATCCAAGGTCTCTCTGAGTCAGAACCAACTCAACAGCAGAAACAACATATGTGTTCCTATATATTGTTGGTGCTCTTGCTATTGGTAAGTGTCATCAAGTCAGTTCTGACTCACAGTGACCCTGTATAGGGTTTCTGAGAGCAGCTGGTAAATTTTAACCGCCGACCTTATAAACTGACCTTGTAGTCCAGTGCATTATCCCACAGGGCCACACCAGGACTCCCAAAATGTATTCAATCAGACAAAAGACATCACGCTACAGTTTCAATCTCTTCTATGAATACCAAACAGGAAAAATACAAAGAAAACCGTACGTAGGCACAACACAAACTGCTGAAGACCAAAGATAAAGAGAGAAACCTGAAAAATGAAGAAAAACAACTCACTGCATTGAAAGAAGTAACGTTCCCAGTAGCAGTCAAGCACAGCCTTCCAGAATGCCAAGTTCACCCAATGATTCCAAGAACACCTGCAAGTTTGGGGGATTTCTGAAAACCACTCTCAGATTTGATAATTTTCTAGAAAGACTCTCAGAAATTACTGAAAGGTATTATATACTTACAATCACATTTACTAAAGAAACAAGATGCAAATTAGAACCAATAAAATTAAGAGGTGCACAAGGCATGGTCTGGAAGGTTCTTAAATGCATAGTTTTTGCCACCCAAAGGACACAACACCTCCCCGCCACTCCACCCTAGACATTCTAAGAGGGCTCACTGCACCTCTGCCCTGAAAGTGAGGGCTCTTGCATTCTATTAATTAACAATAGTCAGGTGAGGCAGGATTTCCATACAAGCTAAGGTTTACTATAGGAAAGAGGCTTACAAACTTAGACAGGGAGGGCTGAACACACCACTTAATCCCCAATACCTGCTGGGGTTTAAAAAGGTTTTAGGTGGGAAAAGACATCATGTTTATTCATAGGGGTAGGCAGAGATTTCTGGGAAGTGACTTATTTCAGAAGGGACATGCTAATTGTATACATGCATAGGATTTCCTCAACATAAGTTCCACCATAATGGCTGCTGATATGGACAAACAAAACTTCAATGTGCTGGAATACAAAGCCAGTTTGGACTGCAAAGTCACCAGCCTCTCCTCAGAAACCCTACACAGGGTCGCTATGGGTCAGGACAGACTCAACGGCATGTAACAACAACAACAACACCCCACCAGAAGGTCATCCTTCAAGTTGAATAAAGCCAGTACCTGTAAAATAATTAACAAGGGAATAAAATAAGGAATTCTTATGGGTGGTCTCTTTATAGGAAACAGACTGTAAAATGGGCAAGGTCTTGTGACTAATGTTTACATATTCCAAAAAATAATATCATGATACATGGAGAAAAACTGATGCTGCCAAGACTTCATTTTGCTTGGATCCACAATCAACACTCACAGAAGCAACAGTCAAGAAATCAAACAACGTATTGCATTAGGCAACTCTGCTGCAAAAAACCTCTTTAAAGTGTTCAGAAGCAACTGTACACAGGCCCTCACCAGATGGAATACACAGAAATCAAATTGACTACATCTATAGAAGAGATCCACCACTCATCTATCAGTTTGTCATACTGTGGTGGCTTGTGAGTTGCTGTGATTCTGGAAGCAATGCCACTGGTATTTTAAATACCAGCAGGGTCACCTATGGTGGACAGCTTCCAGATGAGCCATCAGACAAAGACAGACTACGAAGAAGGAAAGATGAACTAATTTTGAATATTTAGTCACTGAAAACCTTATGAACAGTGGAGAAACACTGTCAGATATAGTGCTGGAAAATGAGCCCCTCAGGTTGGAAGGCACTCAAAATGCGACTAGGGAAGAGGTGCCTCCTCAAAGTAGAGTTGACCGTGATGACATGAATGGCGCAAAGCCCGTGGGAGAAAAGCCTGCGGAACTGTCATTTGCTGATGGGGCACCACTCAAAATGAAGAGAAACAACTGTAAACATCCATTAATAATCAGAACATGGAATGTACGAAGTATGAA
>NW_006408674.1:6389078-6390235 GCF_000296735.1 Chrysochloris asiatica
GGGAGAAAGATGAGGCTTTCTGCTCCCATAAAGATTCACAGCTTTGGAAACCCTAGTCAGGGTCGCTATGGGTCGGAACCGACTCAACGGCACTTAACAACAACAACATGTATATATATGTGTGTGTGTGTGTGTGTATATAATATATATATAAATATATACATAGAGAGAAACAGAGAGAGAGTCCTGGTGTGGCGCTGTAGATAATGCACTAGACTGCAAGGTCGGTGTGAACTGCAAGGTCCATGGTTCAGATTCATCAGCCTCTCCTCAGAAACCCTATACAGGGTAGCTATGAGTCAGATCCAATTCAACAGTGCTTAACAACAACAACAACAATGTATTGGATAATCACTGAATTGCAAACTATGTGGTTGAAAATCCAAGCCCACCAGCCACTCCACAGGAGATAGATGAGACTTTCTACTCCATTAAGATGTACAGCCTCAGAAATTCTTTGTAAAATGTCACTGTGTGTCAGAATCAACTTAACAACACACAATTATATATATATATATATATATATATCTGGAACATGGTGGCTTTGTAGTAAGCACTGGACTGCAAACTATAGGTCTGAAGTTTGAACCCACCACTGCCACTCCTCCAGAGAAATGTGAGGAAACCGTATACAGGGTTCTTATGAGTCAGACTAATTCAATAGCACTTAACAATGATAGCATGTATGTGTGTGTGTTGCAGAAACTGAATCAAGACAGTGGGCCAAATACATCTATCTTCTTCTTTAGTATGCCAAATAACTTTAAATAAACTGGAAAATATAGAGATGCAAATGATACATCCAAAACAGGGCTAAAAAACAAGAAATGGTGCCAGCAACAAATCAGAAATGGTGAGAAATTCCTAGATGACAGAAAGCAGATGGGATCAGAAAGCTGAGAAATCTCCAGACCCATATTCTAGTATATGCGATACAAAACCTCTCCCAAGATAAAAACCGGTACTGAGAAACTCCAAATCTAAATAAAAAAAGTTAAGAGTGTGCCCCAGGGATCATTAGATCTGTATGGAAAGCAATAGGATCAGTGAAGACCTTCTACTCCCTCCTTACAAATCCCCCACACCTAATTTCTAGACCCAAAGGCAAATTCTGCAGTTACACTATCTTATCTTCATTCAATGGTTTTGAAGGTAGA
>NW_006408674.1:6391510-6413167 GCF_000296735.1 Chrysochloris asiatica
TCATCTCTCAGACTTTGGAGATGTTATCAGGAGGGAACTGACTTGATGGTACCTAACAACAACATCTTAGTTCAAATCCTTGATCCACTACTGACTAGACAGATAACTTACTGATAATGCCCGCTCCTCCAATTCCTTTTCTTCAGTAATAATACCAGTAACCATAATAATATGAGAGAACTTCAAACAGCTCATGGAAACTAGAACTAAGAGATGGTGGGATTTTTCCACAAACTTTTTGTAGCTCCCTTGTAGTACCTGCCTCATATGGGTTAATGTATGGAAATCATTTAGAACAGTCTCCAACACCGCTATGTGTCTTTAAATATTAACAGTTACCATTATTGACAAACCATGGTAACATAGTGGGTTAAACATTAGGCTGCTAACTGCAATGTCAGCAGTTCAAATCCACCAGCTGCTCTGTGAAAGATGAGGTTTTCTGCTCCTGCAACAATTTACAGCCTCAGAAGCCCTGGTGTGACGCTGAGAGTTAATGCACTGGACTGCAAATTCCGTTTGACCCACAAGGTTGCTGGTTCAAGCTTACCAACTGCTTCTTGGAAATCCTATACAGGGTCGCTGTGGGTCAGGACCAACTCGACGGCACATAACAACAACGAGTCAGAACCATCTCGATGGTACATTGCAGCAGCATCAGTAGGATCAACCAACAGAGCAAAGGCAGCTGGGGTGTTTGTCCATAGACTGAAAGCCTGAGCTGCACTCTCTTGAGGTGGCCCCAAGTGGCCATGAAGACTCGAGAAAACAATGGTGATGGCGGTGGTGTACTGTGGAGTCGGTTCCAAATCACAGAGACACTGTACAGGGTTTCCGAAGCTGTAAATCTTTACAGGAGCAGAAAACCTCATCTTCCTCCCGCAGAACCGCTGGTTCTGACCTTGAGGTTGGCAGCCTGACTCATAACCAAAAGTAATGGATCCTACTAAATGTTCCGAACAGATACTTTGAGAAACTTCCAGGATCAAACCCATGTTTCCAGTCTTCCTGTCTAGTCTCTTAGGGACCCTGGCTTTCAGGAAAGACCACCAGTTGTCTCACCCATACACTGCAATATAGAAGGAAGACTATTACAAAAGGAGACAGAATGTAGCTTAGCTATCTATACAGAGCCACCAAGTCTTTCATTCTTGTATCCAGACAATCAATAATCACAGACATTTTCAGAAAACTAGGCTCATGAGAGAAGCTATCAAAGAGAAAACTTTAAAGTGATCTGAGGAAAACAGAACTAATTATTCAAGGTACTGAACTTTTTATTTTGTGATAATTGCAGATACACATGCAGCTGTTAAGAAATATGCATCATACAGTGAGAAGTCTATGTATCTCTTACCCAGTTGCCCCTTGTGGTAACATCTAGCAAACCAAAAGTACAATATCACAACAAGGATGCTGATGGACTCAAGATCAGAACAGGAGAGCATTACCATCACCACAAGCTTTCCTCAAGTTGCTCTTTGGTAGCCTCACTCGCTTCCCTACCACTCATCCTTTGTTCCTTCTGATCTAGAAAGGAGTTCCCAATCGCTGGGAGAATTTACAAGGACCTCGATCGCATAGTGGTTATGAATTGGGCTGCTAACCTCAAAGTCAGCAGTTCAAAACTACCAGCTGTTCAGTGGAAAAAGTATAGGCTTTCTGCTCCTGTAAAGATTTACAACCTAGGAAACCCTGTACAGGGTCCCTCTGAGTCCACACTGACTCCACAGCACTTAACAACAAAAACAGAGAATTTACAAGACATTGTATGTATGCAAATAGAAAAGGTTAATATGCAAAAGAAGCACCTGAAGGGAAGCGCAATAAAAAGTTTGAAGAAAGAACTGACTAATCTAAAGTCTGAATTACTTATCTAGAAGATTAAACAATGGGGGGGGGAGTACTATATAGTAGACTCTGACATCTGGTGACCCCCTCAGTGTCCGAGTCAGACTATGTTCCATAGGATTTCTAATGACTGATTTGTCAGAAGTAGATTGCCAGACCTTTCTTCTGTGTTGCCTCTGGGTAGATGTGAGTCACCAATCTTTTGGTTTACAGTTGGATGCACTACCCAGAAACTCCCTCCAGAAAACAAAATCAAGGAAATATCCCAGAGTAGAGAAATTCAGAAATGGGAAATAGTAGTATAAGGTAAAATCCCTCACAAGATAAAAGCTGATACAAAGAAACTTCAGGTGTAAATAAAGTGGCTCACCAGCCCACCCACCTCTGGATTGCTAGTCTCATACAAGTTTACCTTTGGACTTCCTGTAGGGGCTGATTCCAAATTGTAGACCCTGTGTGGAAAAAGGTTCCAACTGCACTGTCTCCAGTCTGCTCAGAGCTTCACCCTTCCCAGCCTTCACATCTAGGGCCTTTATTGAGAGGGGTACTGGTGTGGCGCTGTGGGTTAATGAGCCAGACTGCAAAGCCGTTTGAACAGCAAGGTCAGCGGTTCAAACTCACCAGCTGATCCTTGGAAACCCTATACAGGGTCACTATGGGTCAGAATTGACTCGAGGGCACTCAACAACTGAGAGTCTGGAGTCCTGGTATGGTGCTGCGGGTTAATGTGCTGGACTGCAATGTTGGTTTGAACCACAAGGTCAGCTGTTCAAGCTTACCAGCTGCTTCTCAGAAACCCTATACAGGGTCTCTATGAGTCAGGACTGACTCGATGGCACTTAACAACAGCATTAAGGATCCAGGAGTCCTGGTGTGGCACTGCAGGATAATGCACTGGACCTCAAGGTCAGTTTTAATTGCAAGGTCGGTGGTTCAAACTCACCAGTCACTCCTTGGAAACCCTATATGGGTCGCTATGAGTAAGGACTGACTCGATGGCACTTAACAACAACAATCGAGGATCCAGTATGTACTTACTCTTTGCCAACCAACCCGTTAACTTTGAGTTAGTTCTAACTTATGGTGACCCCATGGTGTCAGAATAGGCATGTGCTCCATGGGGGTTTAATGGATCAGAAATAGATTGCTAGACTTTTCTTTCAAGGTGTTTATGGGTAGTCTTGAACTTTCAATCTTTATGCAAGCAGCAAAGCACAGAACCATCTTGCACCACCCAGAACTCTTACTCTTTGCACACTCTAGTCTTTACTCAGAAAAGATGTCTATGATGTGACCTTGTTGGCTTCCTGTATTTTGCAGTGTGTTTGGTAGAACTTTCTCAAGTGGATGGTCCCCTTCTCTTATTTCCAGCACTGATGCAGGTTTCTCCAACCGCTGTTCTATTTCTTTGGCCATTTTCTGTTGGGATTGATGGTAAGATTGACATCTTTCCCACAAATCTCTTTATGCTTCTTAGAAATTTGTCAACATGTACCCAAGTCAATGAATATTAGCCATAGGTTCTTGGTTCTGTGAAGACACTGGGAAAAGTGCAAGAGTTACAGGTAACTGTTCCATACACAATTCCTACAATAACAATAATCTACTAGTAGATGGGTAGACCTGCAGGCTGAAAGGGTATGGGAGGGAGAGTGGGAGTACACCCATAAATGTGTATGTTTACATGGGTACTCACCTTTGCTGTGAATATATCTGTGAATGTGGTAGGACACACAGGGAACAAAGCTATGAAGACTTCTTAGACATAACTAAACACCTTGACGAAATGAGTTACTGAACCTGGGGGATCAGAACCACAGTGTCAGGGGACAACAAGGTCAACAGGAATAACACAGTCCACAAAGACAATGGTCTACATTCTCCTAGGGTGAGTAGCAACTGGGATCTTCAAAGCTCATGAGTGGCCGTGTAAGGTGCCACTATTGGGCTCTCCCTGTTTGGAGAAAGTAAGACTGAAGAAAACTGAAGTGGGAGTTTAGTTTAAGGGGGGATGGGGGGGTGGAGCTAGAGTCCCTGCTGAATAGTTTTCATCTTGTCTAGACAGTTCTGGTGAAAAGAGATGGGGATAAGAATCTTATGATTCAATAGTAAGTAATTGTTATCATGACTAATTGTGACTGTCACAATTGTAAATGTATAAGTTTTATAACAAAAACGGGAGAGTAGTTAATCTTACAGTCCAGTAACAGAGGACCCTAGGACCATCAAGGGAGAAGAGCACAAGCGGAATGTGGGACCCTATCCAGAGAAGCAGCAACACTAGAAATAGAGGCAGAGATGGGGACATGGAGAGAGGGAGCAGCTGAGGACTCTAGATTCCGGGAAAGAGAAGGACTGAGAGCTGGTAGCCAGGAGGCAGATTTGCAGAATGTGCCCTTTGGTGGTGTAAATTATTATATATGCCTGAGTGTTAAAAAAAAGAACTAAAATGAATGGGGAGAAATACTGTTAAATGATGGTACATGGAGGGGATTATAATCATTGTAATGAAACAAAGTATATGAATATATATATATACCACCCAGAACATTCTCTCTACATCTCTATTGGGTTCAATGATCCATTACAATGACTACACAGAATTCAGACAACCAACACTTATGGGGTTTATTAAGGAAGTTAACAGTTTGCAATTTGGGGTCAGAAATGCTCAGGGCACAGTTGTTCCTTCCAGTCAGTTGCTGATAAATACCCACAGGACACATCCCTCCACCATAAGCCTCAGCCTGAAGGCATTCAATCTAGCTCCATGGGTCAGGAAACCTAGTTCCCCCACTTAAGTGCCCGGAGGCACCTCACATAACAAGCAAGTTTCCTGTCCAAAGTCACTCAGCTTTACTTGTGCCAGAGGCTGGGAAGCCTACTGCTCTGTCTCGTGCTCTGGTTCTTGGTTCTGCTACTCCTCTGCCATTCCTCCGGGGTCAGAGCTTTCTGTCCCTGGGTCAAGGAGGTTCAATGCAGAGGGATCTTGGGGTCCCAAGGACATGCTCCTGGTTCTTTCTTGTAGGTAAAGAAGATCTCCCCTTGGAAATGAGATCCCCTCTCCTGTTTCTGAGATGGTTCATTTCACAGCTACGTTACACTGTCAAGTTTTGAAAATTACAATGAACTCTGCTAACATCATGGCATCTCCCACCTTCTCTTACCCAGATCCAGCAGGACACAACCCATGGGGGCAGTTACAGACTATGGCTAAAAGAGACATTCGATAATTCACTACCCCACAATCATATTATAAAGTCCTGGATAGAACGGGATAAAATCAGGAGCAAAACTCAAAATCATAAAACAAAGTTTATTAATTCAAAATCACAGAACAGATGAAGTTTATTAACTGGTTAGAGATTGGTGAAACCCTCCCGACCAAGGCCCTTAGTCATTCTTCAGATCCAAAATGGAATTCACCCCCATGGCTCAATTTTAAGCCAAACAACACACAGAGTAATAACACTAGGGAAGTCCACAAACCTTACAGTAATCAACCATTTCAGATCAAAATGGCAGCATTTGACCTGGTGTGGCGCTGTGGGCTAATGCCTCAGACTGCAAAGTCATTTGAACTGCAAGGTCTGTGGTTCAAGCTCACCAGCTGCTCCTTGGAAACCCTATACAGTGTCACTATGGGTCGGAATCGACCCGACGGCACTTAACAACAACAACAACAAAGGTCAGAATGGTTATTAAAGGAGGAGGAATGGAAACAGGAAACACAAGGAGGAAGTGGGATGAGTGAGGTTACATTGTTGGGATCGCAGTCAATGAGATGAAACAAAATGTGGATTAATAGTGGAATGAGAAACTGATCTGCTCTGTAAAACCTCACCCAATTCACAGTAAAAAGTTAAATTAAAAAACAAGTTGGATTCTAACTAATATTTTTGTGTTTTATCCGTTTGGTAGCAAAATGTGGTACTGGTCAGCTTGAGACCAGTCCCAGCTGGGGAAGAGTTTAAGCTGTAATTATCACATGGAATTGGACATTCTAATGACTGAGCGGAAACTCTGTTTCATGACTGAAACCAGCACTCTTCAAAACTCAACATGGACAGCTGGATAGGAAAAAAAGTTCCAGTTCAGCCACCTCTGTCTGTACCCTTCCTACACTCGCTGAGTCTAACAAGGGTCCTGAATCCACAGCCCCTCTCCTGTCACTTTCCCAAAGAAAAGCACATCCCGCATCCAGCCTACAACTCACTAGACATTGTCCTAAGGTGTGAGAACAGCATCTTCAGCCTCTCCCACTCTCTAAAATCAATCTTTACATGTACTCGTGCCTTACACATTCTACAATGTGGTTGTTGTTAAGAGCTGTCGAGTCAGTTCCGACTCATAGAGACCCAGTCTCTAAGGAGCAGCTGGTGGGTTTAACCATCGACCTTGTTCAAACCAACTTTGCGGCCTGCCCAGCACTTACCTTACAGCGATACACCAGGTAACCTTGCATTATTTCTCCAAATACCCCTTTAGCTCCCACTTTCCTCTAGTCCATGTTGCTCTTAGCCACTGTCCAGCCAGCCCAGGTGACCATGTACACAGCTGAATCATTGTGATCCACAGGGTTTCTGTTGTTAAGTGCTATCTAGTCAGTTCTAACCCATAGCGACCCTATATAGGGTTTCCAAGATGTGACTGGTGAGCTTGGACCGCCGACCTTTCAGTTCAAACTGACTTTGCAGTCCAGCACATTAACCTACAGTGCCACACATCACTGGCTAATTTTCAGTAATAGATCACCAGACCTTTCTTCTTTGTCTTAGTCTGGAAACATCAACACAACGTGCAAGCCTCTCCTGACTAATGGGTGGTAACGGTGCTCATGTGTACTGGCTGGGAATCGAACCCAGGTATCACACATGGAAAGCAAGATTCTACCACTGCACCACCACTGTTTCCGCTCCAATCCATACTTCTCAGCGATTTTTCTTTAGGAGCCGTAGACACTGACTGTCCCCATCTCATCATTTCCCATTCACTTCACCCATACAAGTCTACCTTCTTACCCGCTGTTGTTCAAGGTGACAATGTGCACAGTCCAGACAATGGATCGCTCTGCCAGAAGTGACAGTCCAATTCCCTACTCTCTCAGCATTCCTGACAACCACAGGGTGGTCATGAGGTTGAAGTGGGAATCAGCTCAAGTGGCAGTCTCTGGGAAGCTTTGGCTTCCTGATGCGAAGGGACAGATCTGATTGTTGGCAGTCTTTCTTCCAACTTTGGACGTGGACATGAAGACTGAGGCTGTGGAAGCCAACTTGAGACCATATGAAAAAATGCCGGAAAACTGCAGCCATGCAGACCCTGGTGTGAGTAAGCTACTGAACAAGAGCTGGCAGCCTGCCAGCACCAAACTTCTTGTTATATAAGAAAACGAAGCCTACACTGCATGCCACTATGGTAGAATGTTCTGTTACTTGCAGCCAAACTGATACACAATTGGTACACTTTATATAATCTGACTTCACATAGTGTTCTCATCAATGACCTTTTAGCTTCTAAATCCAGAAAATAGATTTCATCTCTTAGCTTAAAGGGACTCCCTGAGGCAGCCTGACTTACTGGTCATTCCTTATTGGAAACTATTCCTTTTCTTGGCCTCTGGGATCTAAGTTCCTCCATTCCCTTCCTCTCTACACTCTACTCAATCAGCTTTGTAAATTACTTTTCTTCCACCAGGTAACATCCTTGGCCTTTACCATTCTTGCACTACATAATTTCCCAATGTTCTGATGGATTTACCTATCATCTGTGATACTGAAAGAAGAAGTCCACTGAAGGAATTGGCAAAGAACAAGGCACCAGGAATTGATGGAATAAAAATTGAAATCCTTCAAGAAAAGTGAGGTGGCACAGGATCCACTCACTCATCTCTGCCAAGAAATCTGGAAGACAACTATCTGCTCAACTGACTGGAAGAGATCCATATTTGTGCCCAACTAAAGAGAGGTGACACAATGAAATGCGAAAATCATCGGACAACCTCTTTGATATCTCATGCAAGTAAAGTTTTACTAAAGGTAATACAGAAACAGCTGCAAGTATACATTGACATAGAACTTCCAGAGGTTCAAGCTGGATTCAGAAGAGGATGTGGAATGAGAGATATCATTGCTGACATCAGATGGATCTTAGGTGAAAGCAGGGAATGCCAGAGAGATATTCACCTGTGCTTTATTGACTATGTAAAGATTTTCAATTGTGTGAATCATGACAAGCTATGAACAACATTGCGAAGTATCAGTATTCCGGAACACTTAATTGTGCTCATGAGGAATCTGTACATGGATCAAGAGGCAGTTGTTCGAACTGAACATGGGGACACTGAATGATTTCAAATTAAGAAAGGTGTGCTACAGGGTTGTATTCTTTCACCATACTTGTTCAACCTGTATACTAAGCAAATAATCCGAGAAGCTAGGATATATGACAAAAAACATGGCATCGGGATTGGAGGAAGACTCATTAACAACCTACGATATGCAGATGATACAACCTTGCTTGCTGAAAGTGAAGAGGACTTAAAACATTTACTGATGAAGATCAAAGAGCACAGCCTTCGGTATGGATTGCAAAAGAAAACAGAAATCCTCACCACCTCAACATTCTTATCAACGGAGAAAAGATTGACATTGTCAAGGACTTCATTCTTCTTGGGTCAACTATCAACACTCATGGAAGCAGCAACCAAGAACTTGACGTCATACTGCATTAGGCAAATCTGCTGCACAAGACCTTTTTAAAGTGTTGAAGAGCAAAGATGTCAGCTTGAGGACTAAGGTATGTCTGACCCAAGCCATGGTTTTGTCAATAATCTCATATGCATGTGAAAGCTGGATAGTGAATAAGGAAGACTGTAGAAGAATTGATGCTTTTGAGTTATGGTGTTGGAGAATATTGAAAGTGCCACTGGCTGCCAAAAAAACAAACAGATCTGTGTTGGAAGAAGTGCAGCCAGAGTGCTCCTTGGAGGTCAGGATGGCCAAACTTCATCTCTCATACTTTGGACACATTGTTAGGAGGGACCAGTCGCTGGAGAAGGATATCATGTTTGGTAAGGTGGAGGGTCAGAGAAATACGGGAATACCCCCAACGAGATGGATCAGCAAAGTGGCAGCATCAATGAGCTCAAGCAACAATTGTGAGGTTGGCCCAGTGTTTCGTTCTGTTGTGCACAGGGTCACTATGAGTCGGTACCGACTCGATGGCACCTAACAACAACAACATATATTCTGCTGACCCAAAAGATCAGAAACTGCAGCCCCAAATTCTCACCTCAAACTTCTCTTTTTTTCAAATCCAAATTGTCTACTAGAAATTTTTCTTTCGATATTCCAAAAGCATTTCAACTGAAAAAGAAACGTAAATTAATATACTCATTATTCCATTCCTCAAATCTGCTTCTTTGCCTATAATTCCTTTTCAATTAGTAGAATCGTTACCCATATAACTAACCAAGTCTGGAAGCTGACTTTACCGTCATTTTAAGGAGCTGATTCCAAGAAAATTGAAGAGCCCTATAGAACAGAATCCTGGTTGTAGTTATTTAAGCACTGGATTGTACTGCAAGTTCGGCAGTTCAAACCCAGAAGCCACTCCTTGAAAACCCTAAACAGACTCACTAAGAGTCAGAACCGAATTGACAGCACTCCACAACAACACCACCACCACATAGGATAGAGTCAAACTGCTCACGCTGCCATCTCTACAAAAGCAGACAACAGCCACTTACTTCTCCTCCAGAGCAGTTGACGGGTTCGAACCACCAAGCTTTCAGTTGGCAGGCAAATGCTTAACCACTGTGCCATCAGGGCTCCTGCAAGAACTGAAGGGTGCCTGAAATAATCCATGGCACGTATAGGATACTGCTTAAAATTTTAGTAGTGATTCTTTTCTCCAATAAACATCAGAAAAATGGATCCTGAATGATAGCAAACATGATAGTAACATTTTGGGGGCTTGGTACAGGTGTGGTGGGGTTGGCTTCCAATTTCTGTCGTCCCATAAAGGAGTCCTGGTGTAGGTTAATATGCCAGACCGCAAAGCAGTTTGAACTGCAAGGTTGGTGGTTCAAGCTCACCAGTCGCTCCTCGGAAACCCTATGGGTTGGAATCGACTTGATGGCACTTTACAACAAACAACAACATACGTCTCTACGCTTGTGATCTCCTGGCCTAGGTCTCTTGAACAGAGTTATCAGTTACCAACCAGTCAACTGTGACTCACAGTGACCTCGTGTGTTTAAGAGTAGAACGGTCATCTACAGTGTTTTCAGAAGCAGATCTCTAGGCCTTTGATCTTCAGAGTCACCTCGGGTTTGGTTGTATATTAACCTCCATCATTTCAGTCAGCAGTCAAGCCCATTGTCAAGAAGCAGAAAATACCGCTCATCATATAGCTGTTGGATGGCAAATAATGGAAAAGCAAAGCAGAATGCTTCAAGAAAAGGAAACCTGCTGTTTTAATAGTTTCAGATTTTACAAAAAGCACAAAATTAATTTTTTTAAAGCCTATAAAAAGGAAATAGCCAAACAAAAAGTTAGAAATGGAAGGCATAAATCTATTTGATTTCTCTTTGGAAATGAGAAGTTATATCCTTTGAGACCAAACAACAAATACAGAATTTAATTAAAATAAGTAAGCAGCAATAGGCCAACAAAATGAATGTGTGGAAACTTTCTGAAAGAAAAGGCTGGCTCCACCAATGGCCTGCAAATAAAAGCCTGCAGGCTCACAAAGCCTTGGTGATAGAGGTCAGTGCCGTCGAGTCATTGCCAACTCATAGACCCTGTGTGGGCTTCCCGAGGAGTGACTGATGAGTCTGAACCACACACATGGCAGTTCAAACCGATTTTGCAGTCCAGCGCATTAGCCCGCAGCACCACACCAGGACTCCAAAGTCCTGCTGGAGCCCTGATGACACTGGGCTGATAACCAGAGGTTGGCAGTTCGAATCCACCCAGCAGCTCCACTGGAGAAAAGACTTGACCATCTTCTCCCAGTAAAGACTGTTATTGTTAGTAATGCTGGTGGATGCCATCAAGTCAGTTCCAAATCATAGTGACTCTACGTACAACAGAAAAAACCCTGACCAGTACTGCACCAGCCTCACAATCATTGCTACGTTTCAGTCCATTGCTGTAGCCATCCATCCTGTTGAGGGTCTTCCTCTTTTCTGACTGACCCTTTACTTTACCAAGCATGATGGTCTTCTCCAGGGATTGGCGCCTTCTAAAGTCCTTGAAACGAAGTCTTGCCATCCCTACTCTGAAGGTACTTCTGTCTGTACTTCTTTCAACCAGATTTGTTCATTCCTCTGGTAGTCCATTCTTTACGAAGATGATCGCCTTGGAAACTTCAAGTATGAGTCAAAATTGACCTGATGGCCAATACCAACTGTATACATCATCCATTGACACATCTTTTTATGCTTAGACAGGCTTACTTGCAAACACTTCAAGAAAAGATAAACTTAAGGGAAACTTCAAAACAGGTGGAGAAGAAATTGTCCATAAAGTATTATCAGTTTCTCTAGCTTTCTTCAATCCTCTGAGCCATTACTGTTGCAGTTATTTTTAAGTGTGCTGAACACCAAAGATGTCTTCCCACTCACAATGTTGGAAGGTTTTGCTGATTGATGCTATTACTGTTGATGTTGAGTACTGTTGAGTCGGTTCCAACTCATACTGACCCTGTATAGGGATTCCAAGGAGAAGCTGGTGAGTTTGAACAGCTGACCTTATGGTCCACTACTTGCAGTCCACTACTTTATCCAATAGTGCCACACCAGGACTCTGCTTTTGCCAATACATGGGTCTCATACATCAGCAATGAGTATCCTGGCTGAATTCACATTATTTGGAAAGATTTGAAGACCACTAAGAAGCTATCATTGGTTTGAACCACAAGCTCAGTGGTTCAAATTCAGCAGTCCCTCCTTGGAAATCCTATATAAGGTCGCTATGAGTCAGAACCGACTCTATAGCACTTAACAACAACAACAAGAAACTATCCTGATAATACAAAAATAAAAATACAAGCAGCTCCCAGCTTCAAACATTTGACTTACATACAACCAACCCATGGTTAGGAACCAACACCCCTGCAAGTCAATTATATTAAAAACTCAAGGTACACACAATGCACAATAAGAGCAAATGAAGGTGCAATTTTGCGATGTGCATCAAAATATTATTATTATTACTGTATTATTACATTAAAGATGTTTATTGTTTCTGGAATTGTTTCTTTAATACCTTTTATGCATAGAAAAGTCTACTTTATAGCAAGACAAATATATGAATAACTGATAGCAGATATGAACTGTACTTAACTCTTGCAACTAATGTGTAAATTTGACTTAAACATAGACTTGGAATGGAACTGGTTCATAATCTAGTGACTCCCTGTAAATAAAACAAAACAAAAAACCCCACATGTATTTTAGGTCACTTCAGATGCAAAAATTAAAGTTAGAGATGTTGTTATGTGCCGTGGAGTCGGTTCTGACCCATAGCGACCCTGCACAGGGTTTCCAAGGCTGCAAATCTTTACGGGAGCAGAAAGCCTCATCTTTCTCCCACTGAACAGCTGGTAGTTTCGAACTGCTGACCTTGAGGTTAGCAGCCCAATTCGTAACCACTATGCTATCAGAGCTATAGAGATGAGGATCAGAATATTTCCAGGATTTCTTAAAATCTTCCCAAACTGCAACAGAGAGCCAAATACTACTCCTGTGAATAAATTCACAGCTCAACAGGTAATGAGCCTCACTGCTGTTTGGAACGGCTTTATTTTGTTCTCTCCCATCAACACTGAGTCTTCATAGAAGAAAAGTCATTCTTGAGCAAATTCCTGAGGGATGTAATTCAGGACCCTCCCAGCTTCTTGTCCAAAGGCCTCTGTTTCCCTTCTTGGCAGTCCATGTAAGCCCCAACCCTGCATTACGGCCTCAGCAAACCTGCCCACAGAACTCTGTCCTCCCAAACTCTTCAAAGAGTCTCCAAGCTACTTGTTTGTTTCCATGGGTCATTTTAGCTCATGGTTAAAAGACTAAAAGTAAAGTGAGAAGTCATTGATATTGTAGCAAACAAACAGAAACAATAAAATGTACTATTGGTCTATTTTGAGACTCCTGATAAGAAAAAAGACAAGGTAGAAATGAATGTTGCATTCTTTTCCTTCCTATAACAACTTTCATGGCCTTGCTTAACATTTCACCCTTTCTTTACTGCACTTTCTTTATATACTGTGTCCCTGAAAATTACATGTGAATCTGCTTTTCCTAATTCAAAAAATCATTTAAATTCATTTGAGAAGTCTGGTTAAAGGTGTCACCACCGAACCCTTTGGTCAAATGAAAGGTTATTAATGATGTAAAAACACCCCTAGATCTTTCTGCCATATAAACCCAGAATTGGGTATAAAAGCTTTTCTTAAAACGTTGAACATCTCTATGATTTAGGGGGAAATTATCCAAGGATTTCTTTTTTTAAGTTTTTAGGTTGTACTTTATCCACATAAGCTGTTTTCTGTAGACACACTAATGTTTTTATTTGCTACATTAAGCCTGAAAAGAGCATTCTGAAATGTAGATAGCTCTGGATCTGTGATCGATATTATAACTAAATGTTCAGGTTCTAATCTCAACTTTATACTTACTGTTTAGCATATTCAAAGACTAATGTAATTCTTTTCCCCTCTGGATGTAGAACACTTTGAAAGCTGATAAAGAAGAACAGTGATTCCTGACACCTTCTCCTTCCTTTGGCTGCTTTCTCCAACAACCCAGCACTTCATCAAGTCTTGTCAATTTTATCCCCAAAGACTGTAAGGCAGCCTGCCTGCACTCCTCATCTCTACTACAGCAAAAACCAAAACCGGTTGCTGTTGCCTTGATTCCAACTCTTGGCAGTCCCATGTATATTAGAGTCCAGCTGTGTATCTTAGGGTTTTCCATAACTGAGTTTTAGGACGTAGATTGCCAGGTCTTTCTTCTGAGGCACTTCTGGGTAGACACAAACCTCTGATCTTCTGGTGAACAGTCGAAAGTGTTAACCATTTGCACCCCCGGGGGACTCCCCACTTGTAGCAAACTCCTGTCAATTTCACCTGCCACATGGAACGTATAACAATCTCTGATCTTCCACTTTTCCAACAAATGATGGGGGAGTAATTATCAACATGGAAAATTATGAAATTTACCTCTCACCACAAACAGATGGGTTACACTGTTGGAAGATACTAAGTCTCCCCCATTTCTACAGTTCAAACAAGAAGAGGCACTACTCCCTTGTTCCAGACTATCATTTCAAGGACATCTGTATGACAAACAATTTTAGATGATATAGTATCTGTGTCCAGAGAAAGGAACAGGTGTGTTTACTCCCCAGTATAATAGAGAGTATCTTTCTCTGGTGCAAAGGTTAGGAACGCTTACTGTCCATTATAATAGATTTGAGTCCCCACTCCCGGGTTCCTCTTTTAGAACATAATCCATGAAAAGTGCATTTGTCACCTGGTCCTTTTCATGTTGTCTTGTGATCATTTGGGCTCAGAGAATCAGTACAAGAAAATGCTGATACTCTAGTTACTTCGATTCATATAATAAAGTCCTCTATCTTGGATCTAGGGGTTTTGTAACTTTTGCCAAATTTCAAGAAATGGAGACAGGCTAACTTGTTAATCTGCAAGTAAGGTAAATGCTCAGATCCTTTATAGTTTTTGACATATACTACTAACTGTGAACACCAAACCTAGAGAGCTTTGTTTGTTGTGGTTAAGTGCCATCAAATCCACTCTGACTCATGGGAACCCTGTACAGGGTTTCAGAGGAGCAGCTAGTGACTTTGAACTGACACCGTGTGGTTCAAATCGAACTTGCAGTCTACTGCTTTATCCCACAGTACCACATCAGGACTCCATAGAACTTTAGAAGATGAAATTAATTATAGCTTCATAATCTAGAACTGAGAAAGCGTTCATAAACAGAAATCCATATTTTTAAAAGATGGATAAACTTGAGAACATTAAAATTGCTGTTGCTAAGTGCCGTCAAGACAGTTGTAACTCACAGCAACCCTTATGGGGTTTCTGAGGAGCGGATGGTGAATTTGAACCATAGACCTTGCTGTTCAGGCCAACTTTGAAGTTCAGAGCTTTATCCTACAGCGCCACACCAGGACATTAAAATTAAGAACTTCTTTCAACAGACACCATCATAAAGAGAGTGAGAAAAGTTTCTGCAATAACAATATTAATAGCAACACACATCTAACAAAAGTTTATATCCAGAATGAATCTAAATATCCAATAAATAATTAAGAAATTGACAGACACTTCAATAGTAATATGGGCAAAACACTAAGCAGATTCTTCACCTAAGAGGAATTCCCAATGGTTGGTAAACATGTGGAAAGTTGCTCCACCTCACTAAAATCAGGGAAATAAAAATCAGCATGAAAAACCATTTTGGAAAACCGTTTGGTATTCTGTGGTAGTGCACACCATATAACCCAACAACTCTATTCCTAGATATGTCCCCCAGGAGGCATGCACAAGAATGTTCATAGCAGCAGATGTGTAATACCCTAAACTTAAAACAATTCAGAAGTCCATCAACAGAAATGGTTAAATAAAATATGATGTTATAGACAGCAGTCAAAAACTACAACTACACAGAGCAACATGGATGGATCCAGAAAGACATATGGAGTGAAAAGAATTTAAACATAAAGGAAAAGATACAATATGGCCCTATTTTGTTTTGTTTTTTAGTGTGCAAATCTTTTCTTGATTTTTTTTTTACAATAGCGGTCTCATACAACAGTTGCCCTTTTGTGATTAATCTACTCAGCATAATGTCCTCCAGGTTCATCCATGTTATGAGACGCTTCATAGATTTATTGTTACATTTTATCATTATGTGGTATTCCATTGTATGCATGTACTGTAGTTTGTTTATCCACTCCCCCACTGATGGGCATTTCGGCTGTTTCCATCTTTTTGTTAAGATTCTAGGATATATACCAAGTAGAGAAATTGATGGGTCATATAGTTTTCCTATTTCCAACTTTTTAAGAATATGACCCTGTTTCTATAAAGCTTAAAAGTAAATTATAGTATTTAATAATGCATACTTAGGATTCCTGTTGCTGTTAAGTGCTGTTGAGTCGGTTCCGACTCCTAGTGACCTTATATAGAATTTTCAAGGTTTTAAATCTTTGTGGGAGCAGAAAGCCTCATCTTTCTCCTGCGGAGTGGCTGGAGGGCTCAAACCACCGACCTTGTGATTCACAGCCCAGAGCTTATCGTATGGAAAAGTTATAAGTGATTGCCAATGTGACAAAATAGTAGCTTCTTTGGGGGACAGAGGGAGTTGCAATTATGGAGAACTACAAGCGAGTCCTGGTGTGGCTCTGTGGGTTAATGTGCTGAACTGCAAGGCCAGTTTGAACCACAAGGTTGGCAGTTCAAGTTCACCAACTGCACTTCGGAACCCTATACAGGGTCACTATGAGTCGAAACCAACTTGACAGCAATTAACAACAACAAGGGAGGCATCTGGGTACAGCTTTAGTTCTATTTCTTGTCCTTGATGGAATCACACTGGTGTTCAATGTTTGCTTTGTAATAATCCAGCAAGCTGAACATTTATGTATATGTCCTTTAAAATTACCACGGGGGAAGAAGACTGAAGAAGCAAATACCCAGGTCCTGAACTGGAATATTTCCAGCCAATGGTGCCCTCTACTGTGCCTCTGCCTAATCCTTCCTCCCCTCATTGTCGTTAGCTGTGTGGAATCATTCCCTGACTCACAGTCACCCAATGCACAACGGAACACTGCCCAGTCCTTCGATGTTCTGATGACCAGTCGTACTTCAGACAGTTGTGAATTAGAGGCTTTTCACTGGCTGATTTCTGTAAGCAGATGACCAGGTCTTTTTTCTTGGTCCATCTTAGACTGGAAACTCCACTGAAGCCTGGTGAGATGCATTGTTCCAGGAATCAAACCAGGTCTCCCAGTGAAAACTCTACTGAACCTCCAGTGGCGCATCCTTCCTGAATGGTGGTGGTGGTGTGCCGTGGAGTCGGTGCCGACTCATAGTGACCCTGTACAGGGTTTCCGAAGCTGTAAATCTTTACAGGAGCTGAAAGCCTCATCTTTCTCCCATGGAACAGCTGGTAGTTTCGAACTGGTGACCCTGCAGTTAGCAGCCCAATTCATAACCACTACACTACCAGAGCTCCTCCTTCCTGCATAGGCAGTCACAATATTGACAGTGCCATGGGCTGCCAAAAGAACCAATAGATCTGTTTTGGAAGAAGTGCAGCCAGAGTGCTCTTTGGAGGCCAGGATGGCCAAACTTCGTCTCTCATACTTTGGACACGTTATCAGGAGGGACAAGTTGCTGAAGAAGGACATCATGTTTGGTAAGGTGGAGGGTCGGAGAAAAAGAGGAAGACCCCCAACGAGATGGATTGGCCAGGTGGACTCAAGTGTGGTAGCGGTAGTGAGGTTGGCCCAGAATTGGACAGTGTTTCATTCTGCTGTGCATAAGATCGCTATGAGTCAGTTCCGACTCAATGGCACCTAACAACAACAATCCTGAGCTACTAGGAGCTCTGGTCGCATACTGGTTACCAGTCGGGCTGCTAACCTTGTGGTCAATAGTTAGAAACTGCCAGCGGCTCCATGGGAGAAAGATGAGGCTTTCTGCTCCTCTAAAGATTTACAGCCTCGGAAACCTTGTACAGGGTCACTATGAGTCAGAACCGACTCCACGGCACACCACCACTGCCAACCTGAGCTTTTTATCCGCTAAGTTTGTATCACTAAATACTATGATTTACTTGGATCTGTTTTGATGGTTTTATTAGGTTATTTTTTAACATATATGAAATCAGTTAAATATTTACAATTAAGTCTGAAAACTCTTCTTGGTAGATCAATTAATTGCTATATATATATGTACCTTTCAACATACAAATATCTCTATAGTGAATTAAATATACTTCTTTTGAAACAAAATGTGGTAAAATTTTACAACTGTGTATGAAAATCACACTAAGAACACCAGTTTAAATTAAGCAAAACATTACTCATGACATTAACACAATGGTGTTCATTTTAATTTCCTTAGGTTTGTACCTTTATTTGCATTTAATTGAAATAATTTAGGGTTTTATCATTTTCTTCAAGCTGTATGCATAAGATAGATGGAGTGGCAAAGTGGCAGCATCAACGGGCTCAAGTGTGGCAACAATTGTGAGATTGGCCCAGGACCGGGCAGTGTTACATTCTGTTGTGCATAGGGTCACTATGAGTCGGTACTGACTCAATGTCACCTAACAACAACAACAACAACATATTTATAAGATTGAGTCCTGGTGCAGTACTGGAGGACAAGCACTGGACCCAAAGGTCAGTTTGAACCCTATGGTTGGCGGTTCAAGCTGATCAGTTGCTCCTCAAAAACCCTATACAGAGTGGCTGTGACTCTTTACAACAACAACATATGTAAGTAACAAAGTAATAAAACGGAATGTAAGTCAATACAAGGAATCTATGGTGTAAAAAGGCATCTTTACTCAAATGCAAAACAGAATTTCAATTTTGCATAGAATCCAGTCATTCTGGAGCCCTGGAGGCTGGATGGACCCCCAAAACTACTACCTGAGATCATCTTTAACCCTTAAACTAAACTATCCCCTTAAAATCTTATTAAAACCAAACAATAGTTTAGCTTCAAGGAGAAAAGAATGCATGCCTTATGCACTGTGCTCTTTGAAGCTCTATCTCTGGAGTCCTGGTGTGAATGGTAGGATAAGCACTGGACTGCTAGCCACAAAGTCAGCAGTTCAAACCCACCAGCCCCTCCTCGGAAAAACCTATACAGGGTGGCTATGAGTGGGAACCAATTCCACAGCACTTAACAACAACAATGACAATATGATGTGCTACTGTTGGATAAGCACTGGACTGTTAACTGAAAGGTCAGTGGTTTAAACCTACCAGCTATTCCTTAGAAAGCCTATTCAGGGTTACTATGAGTCAGAACCAACTCGACGACATTTAACGACAACAAAAGTGATTCCACATAGAAATAGAAGTTATTTCGACTGCATCTGTCATACAGGTGAACAAAGTTGAGACCAAATAAGGCACAAGCAAAACGTGAAAACTGTTTACTCAGGACAGGTGACAACTCTCTGAGAAGTGAAACAGTTCACACCTGGGCTTCACTGCTGCTTAATTATGAACTCAGGTACACAAAACACTCACTTAGTGTATCTAGTTCCCATTGCTACTGTAAACAATTACTTAACACAAATTTATACTCTTGCATTTCTCTAGGTGAGAAGTCTGAAATCGGTCTGGTTAAATCTAGGAGTCAGCGGGCTGGTTCCTTCTAGAGGCTCCATGGGAGAATCTGTTTCCTTGCCTTTTCTGAAAGCTGACTGTATTTCAAGGCCCCTCATCTGTCCCTTGTCCTGACCCTTGGTGGTATATGGGTTAGGTGTTGGACTGCTAACCACCGTAAAGGTCAGCAATTCAACTCGACGGAGAAAGATAAAGTTTTCTGCTCCCATATACAGGGTTGCTATGAGTCAGAATCCACTGGGTGGCAGTAGTGTTTTGTGTTTTGTTTTTTTTTTAATTTACCCCCCTATAGAGTCCCTTGTTCATTGTGGATTCAAGCAAAGTGAAGTCTTTATTTTGCTTGGATCCACAATCAACACTCTTAGAAGCAGCAGTCAAGAAATTAAAGGACATATTGCAATAGGCAAATTTGCTGCAAAAGAGCTCTTTAAAGTGTTCAGGAGTAAAGATACCAGTTTGAGGATTCAGGTGTGCCTGACCCTAGTCACAGTGTTTTCAACCACTTCTTATGCATGTGAAATTTGAACAACTAATAAGGAAGGTCATAGAAGAATCGATGTATTTGAATTATAGTGTTAGAGAAGAATATTCAAAGTGCCATGGATTGCAAGAACAACAAACAAATCTGTGTTGGAAGAAGTACAGGCAGAAGGCTCTTTAGAAGCGAGGATGGCGAGACCACGTCTCATACTTCGGACATGTTGTCAGAAGGGATGGTCCCTGGAGACAGAGATTATACTCAACAAAATAAAGGAGGAAGACCCTCAACTAAATGAATTAACAAAGTAGCAGCAACAATGGGCTCAAATGTAACAGCAATTGTGAAGATGGTTCAGTGTCTTGTTGTGTTGTGCATAGGGTCGTTATGAGTTGGAACCGACTTGACAGAGCCTAAAAGCAATGGAGTCCCTAGGTGGGCATGTTCTGTTTTTAACCTTAAGGCTGATGGTTTGAATCTATCCCGAGGCACCTCAGAAGGCCCGGTGATCTCGTTCTAAAAGATGTGTTGGTGTGGGTGTTGAAATTCCTATGAACACAGGCCTACTCCGGGATACCTGGAGTTACCATGAGTCCGAATTGACTCGACGGAAACTGGTTTGGTTTCAGTTTTTCCCCTAAATACCAGCTTTTCAAAAGATGTAGAAAGCAGGAAGCTGAAATCTAGGTGGGAAAAGTTTCCCAAGGGGCTTCTAAAGTTAAGTCTCGACATTTAAAGGAATCAAACCATTTTCTGGATAGTAGAGTTATTGTTGTTGTTATTAAGTGCCATCGAGTCGGTTCCGACCCATAGCGACCCTGTATAGGGTTTCCAAGGAGTAGCTAGTGAGCTTGAACCACTGACCTCACAATTCAAACAAGTTTGCAGTCCAGTGTATTAACCCCCTGCACCACACCAGGACTCCTGGATAGTAAAGTGTACCACATATCGCATCTTATCACAAAAATTGCTTTTCATGTATTACTCCAACTCACAGCACTGAGATTTTTGCTCTTGGCCTCGTATCAGTAGGTGCCTACAATAATACATACTCTCTCATTCACTACCACCGAGTCACTTATAACTCAAAGTGACACTACAGGACAGAGGGGACGCGCCATGCAAGGTTTCCAATGCTGTAATCATTATGGAAGCCGACTGTCTTTCTCCTGAGAAGCGGCTGGTGGCTCAAACCATGGACATTTCAGTTAGCGACCACCTGCTTAATCACTGCATCACACTCTTTCCACGCTACCAAGAAAGCTCGGATGGGCAGCGCAGATGGGAGGAACAGCAGGTGAAAGAAATCCTCATGGTGATTACTTCTCACTGTCTTCTCTGTAACATAAAGGGAAACTCCCTGTAACACACATTATCCCACATCTGACAGCGTTCTGCACTCGGTGTACATCCCATAGTCAATCAATCATGATTAGTCAGTCACGATCTTGATTCAATCATGATGCTCTGCTCAGGTTGCTCTTAGAGTGCGGTGGAAAATTCCATCCGGCAAACATTTATGGAGCACCTGCCATACCCTGGTGATACTGTGGGCTATGCACCGGGCTGCTAACAGCCAAGTTGGCAGTTCAAACCCACCAGTCACTCCGTAGGAGAAAGATGAGGCATTCTGCTCCGATAAAGATTTGCAGTCTCAGAAATCCTAAACAGCATTGGCTATGAGTTGGGACCCTCTTGAGGGCAGTGGGTTTTGGGATCATGTCCTGAGTTGGCTAGGAGGCAGAAATGGAAGCAGAAGTTACTACAAAGTGAGAAACATATCACCACACAGTGGGAAACATATTACACAGTGGGGAAAATACCACACAGTGGGAAAACTACCACACAGTGGGAAAACTAACACACAGTGGGGAAACTAACACACAGTGGGAAAAATACCACACAGTGGGAAAACTACCACACAGTGGG
>NW_006408674.1:6413461-6430353 GCF_000296735.1 Chrysochloris asiatica
CACACAGTGGGAAAACTACCACACAGTGGGAAAACTACCACACGGTGGGAAAACTACCACACGGTGGGGAAAATACCACACGGTGGGAAACCTACCACACGGTGGGAAAACTACCACACGGTGGGAAAACTACCACACGGTGGGAAAACTACCACACGGTGGGAAAACTAACACACGGTGGGAAAACTAACACACAGTGGGAAAACTAACACACAGTGGGAACCACAACAAGATGGACAGTAACATAAACATAGTTTACAGTAACATGTAGTAAGCAAAGTGCTCCACGCTGGTAGGAAAGAAAGCTGGGTGGGAATTTTGCCCTGGAGAATGAGCAGGTGTTGGGTGCTAACCACAAGGTCAGTGATTCGAACCCACCAGGGGTTCCTTAAGAGAAAGATGAGGCTGTCTGTTCCCGTAAAGATGAACAATTTCAGAAACCTCATATACGGTCTTTATGAGTCAGAATCAACTCAATGGTAATGGGTGTGGTTTGGTTTTTGAAAGGAGGTGGGAAGGGGCTTATTCCTGGATGGCACAACTAGTTAATGTCCTCAAAAAGTTGGAGATTCAAGTCCACCCAAAGATACCACAGAAAGAAAACCGAGTGATCTATTTCCGAAAACTCAGCCATTGATAAAACCCTATGGAGCAGAGTCCACTCTGACACACACGGAGTCACCATGAGTAGGAGCTGAGTCAACAGCAAATGATGGGTTAAAAGGAGGGGAAAGGTAGGAAAAACCCAAGCCAAGGCACCAAAGGATGCAGATGTTGAACATGTCTAGGGACACAGGAGTCCTGTAGGATAAGTACTGGACTTCTAACTGCAAGGCCGGTGGTTCAAACCCATCAGCCGCTCCTTGGAAACCCTGTACAGGGCTGGAATTAGTCAGAACTGATTCGATGGCACTTAACAACCACAGCAAGGGACACAGTAGATAACACGTCCAATGAGGCTCAACAGTGGAGAGTTTGATGCAGCCTGAAAGGGAAGTTTGGTGAGATCATGAGGGTTCTTGACCCACATTATGTTATGTTATTCTGCACTCTTGATTCTGTAGCCATGGCTGATTTTCCAGGAAATGAATTTCCATTTCACTGCCAAGTAATGAATATGCAACAAATGCAAAACCTTGACCTAGTTTTACCTCAAAACGTTTTTCAAAGACCCTTTCAACTCCATGTCCCTGCTCTCTACATTGTGATCGGTGGTGTGATGCTGTATGGATTCCTGGTGTGGCGCTGTAAGGTCACCACAAGGTTGGCAGTTCAAACCCCGCAGCTGCTCCTTGGAAACCTTACACAGAGTCTCTATGAGCCGGAACCAACTCGGCAACACTTAACAACAACAACCACAAGCTGTAGGATAAGCACTGGACTGCTAACCACAAAGTCAGCAGTTCAAACCCACCAGGAAATCCTATACAGGGTCTCTATGAGTTGGAAACAACTGCTCACTGTCAAGGTCTGCAGTTCAAACCCACCAGTCACTCAACATCTCAGAAACCCTACGCAGGGTCACTGTAAGTGGGAACTGATTCCAACATCAACAGCAGTGGAAAACAGAACAGGGAAGACATTACAAATATATTCAGCAGAGAAACACACACAACAGGAAAAGCATTAACTTCTGCGTAGATTTGACTGTGACCATCTCATTGGACAGTAGTTGAAATCTGCCTAAAAAGTAATGTCTAGATTGGTCATAAAACATGAATGTTTTTAAAGTTATTGTTGGTGGTGTTGTTGTTAAGTGCTGTCAAGTCGGTTCCTACACATAACAACCTTGTGTAGAGTTTCCGAGGAGTGGCTGGTGAGCTTGAACCTACTTTCAAATTGCTTTAAAGTGAAGAAGGAAATGAGATACAGCCGTTTTAAAATGTGAAAAGTGTAAAGAACATGGCTAATAGCATCTTCATCTAGTGAGTGAGCATTCTTGATGTGTTCTGTGAAGAATAGCACCGCATCTGGAGGGAACTGGTGGGGAGGGAGATGGCGTAAGCGAGAAGGATGTAGAGACAAAGGTGGGGAAAAAAAGTACTGGATGCAGGGAGAAAGTGGTGGATGGGGGAAGCATGTCAGGGAGAGAGGATGCTAGCACAAGACAATACTGTTTGGGCCCTTTTGTTTGATTTTGCTCTCTCAGGAACTAGAAGATAAAAGAGCTTTTCAGTTCTGATCTGCAGGAAAACCGCACCTGAGCCGCCTTCATCAGAACCAGGGACAATGATGGCCTCTATGCAGCGATTGCTGCTCACAAGTGGGTTCTTCAGAACATCAGGACCTAGAGGTACCTTCTGACCCTGGTAGCAGTTTCAAACTGAAAACTACTGAGACCTCAGAGAAGCAAAGTACTAGATCAATATTAAATCAGTGTAGATTTGGGACAAATAAAAAGAATATCAGATACATTTTACATAAAGAGCTTTTTAATTTTTTTCCCTTAAAAAAATAACTCACTACTATTGAGTCGATTCTGACTCCTAGCAACCGTGTAGGAAAGAGCAGAAATGCCCCCCAGGGTTTCCATAAAGCCATACGGAAAGATGAGACTGTAAATCTCTACTGGAGCAGACAACCTCATCCTTCTCCCAAGGAGCGGTTTGTGGGTTTGAACTGCTGATCTTTTGGTTAGCAGCTCAACTTGTAATCCACTATGCTATCAGGACTTGTTGTAGTTGTTGTAGCCATCAAGTCGGTACCGACCCATAGAGACCTTAAGCACAGCAGAACGAAACACTGCCTGATCCTGGGCCAACCTCACTACTGTTGCTACACTTGAGTCCATTGATGCTTCTACTTGGCCAATCCATCTTGTTGGGGGCCTTCCTCTTTTTCTCTAACCCTCCACCTTACCAAACATGATATCTCTCTCCAGTGACTGGTCCCTCCTGACAATATGTCCGAAGTATGGGAGACGAAGTCTGGCCATCTTGGCCTCCAAGGAGCACTCTGGCTGTACTTCTTCCAAAATTGGTTCTTTTGGCAGCCTATGGCACTTTCAATATTCTCCTCCAACACCATAACTCAAAAGCACCAATTCTTCTACTGTCTTCCTTATTCACTGTCCAGCTTTCGCATGCATATGAGGTTATTGAAAATACCATGGCTTGGGTCAGGCGTACCTTAGTCCTCAAGCTGACATCTTTGCTCTTCAACACTTTAAAAAGGTCTTGTGCAACAGATTTGCCTAATGCAATATGTTGTTTGATTTCTTGCCTGCTGCTTCCATGAGTGTTGATAGTTGATCCAAGAAGAATGAAGTCCTCAACAACTTCAATCTTTTCTCCGTTGATAAAAATGTTGTTTATTGGTCCAGAGGTGAGGATCTTTGCTTTCTTTACATTGAGATGTAATCCATACCAAAGGCTGTGCTCTTTGTTTTTCATCAGTCAGTAAATGTTTTAAGTCCTCTTCACTTTCAGCCAGCAAGGTTATATCATCTGCATATTGCAGGTTGTTAATGAGTCTTCCTCCAATCCTGACGCCTGACTTTAGTTGAGTCAAATACATGAGGGGGGTTGAAAAAGTTCATGGCTAAAAATCCATTACATTTTCATTTCATTTGTCCTCAAACCTTTGAAAGCCTCCTGGAATACCTCTATCTATTGTAATATTAAGTTGCTAAGGCACCTGGGTGCCACAGGTAGTTAAGCACCTGGCTACTAACTGAAGGGTTGATGGTTCCAACCTACCCAGAGGGACCTTAGGAGGCAGCCTGGCAATCTGCTTCCAAAAAGTCACAGCCTCGAAAAGCCTGTTCCACCCTGTGCACACGGGGGCTCGTCAGGAGTCAGAATTGACTGGAAAGCAAACAACAACATGGCGGTGACAGAAGGGCAACTTCATCCACGCATTCACCAGGATCTTGGCAAGACGAGTTCCTGTTGTGTTAGTAGAAAGGAGCAGGTGGTATTAAGCCCCCTTGAAGAGATGGCAGGGCCACCCCAACTGTCTTCAGGTGACAAGGGTCTGAAAATCCTGTACCATGTGCTTGGTAAAGTGGAGGGTCAATGAAAATAAAGGAAGATCCCCAATGAGATAGATTGACACAGTGGCAGGAGCGATGGGCTCATGCGTAACAACGCTTCTATTCGTTCTATTGTGCAGAGGGTCACCGTGAGTCAGAACCAACTCAATGGCCCCTAACAACAACAACAATGTGCTTTTTCATGTGAGATTTCCACAGCCGGTGAGTCTGTCCTGCTGACACTATGCCGCATGACTCACGATGGTGACAGTCCCACTTCATTCAGAGGCTTGGCTCCCCGTTCATTCAATCACACCCCAATGATGAGCACTCCTTCTATTCAGGGCCCCTGCAAACTTGCAGTGGGGCACCACTGGAATGTGAGGCCACACCTGCCCTGTCAGGGTGGGGACTGCAAGGATGGGTAAGGTCTGAAGGACAGCTTCTCCAGAGCCCAGGTGGTCTAGGGGAGCAAGGGGGAGGGAAGGAGAGCATGGCTGGACAGCATTGGGAGAGGGACCCAGCAGGCTGGAAAGATTTTTAAATGAAAATGATCAAGTATTGCTAAAGCAAGTCATTGATGGGCAAAGACTGTGGCAAATAACAATGTCGTTTACGGTAATCACTAAACTTCACAAATCACGTGGGCCACCAGATAAGGCATAAAATTCCAAATCTGTATAAGCAAAGCTATCTATGTCCCTTGAAACTTAGACTATAGCAGGCAGGCCATGGGTTTAATTTAAAATTCACACAGCTTCCAAACAATAAAAAGCCTTTTTCTCTCCCATGAACAAAGACGTTTTATTTATATGTGAATAAAGCAAAGATTCTTTCTATTCGATCTACATTTCTATACAGAATGAGGTACTTCGCACCAGGCAGAGCCCTATTACAGAAGTGGGCTGTGCATTCTGGATAAACTTGTCTGATGATGGCACATGCATTGAATAACAATCAGCACTTTGTATTACCAAAAAAAGAAAAAAAAAAAACCTTAAGCCTTCCATGACACTCCTCTGTTTGGTCCGTAAAACAAGGCATTGATGAGTAAACATACATTAATGCATTCACTTAGAGTCCAGCACTGGGCATGCTCCGTCCCGTGGCAGAACTGTGTGGGTTCAGAGTGAAGGGACCAAATTAAAACAACATGAAATTCCACACTGCTTAAAATAAGGGTGACATTTAAAATAAGTTTTGTTAAATCTCAGAGAGAGAGAGAAAGATTTCCAAAGTGACCACCTTTAAGGGAACAAAAGGATACTGTGTACATACCCTTGCTGTTGGTGGTGTTGTTAAGTGCCTTCAAGTTGGTTCTGACCCATAGCAATGCTGTAAGCATTTCTGAGGAGCGGTTGGTGAGTGTGAACTGCTGACCTTGGGGTTCAAACCGACCTTTGATCCAGCGCATTATCCCACAACGCCACACCAGGACTCCATATATATCCTGTTGTTGTTGTTAAGTGACTTCAAGTGGATTCGGACCCATAGTGACCCTGTATAGGGTTTCCAAGAAGCAGTGAGCTTGAACCACCACATTAACCCACAGTGTCACACCAGGACTCCATGTATATCCTAGGGTTGTTAAATCCCTGAATTAGTTGTACGCTTATGAAATTAGCAGGCACTATAACACAGCATATTACTTATGCTATTGTTCTGGTGGGGCACAGCAGAAAAGACAGTTTCTACCATGAACCACCACACCCTTTCCAAGCACTCATTAAGTTCTACTCAGTGTTTGCAATGAAAAAATGTAAACAGTCTTAATCTTAAGAAATTTAAAAATTGGTTAAGTATGTTGTTGTTTTTGTTATTGTTAAGTGTTATTGAGTTAGTTCCATCTCATAGTGACCCTCTATAGAGTGTCAAGGGCTATACACCTTGGAGGCAGCAGAAAGTCTCAACTTTCTCCCACGGAGACACTGAACTCCACTTGGATAAGTTGTTGCTCTTGTGGCTAAGTGCCACTTAGTCAGTTCCGACACATAGCGACCTGGTATAGGGTTTCCAAGGTGCAGCTGGTGAGCTTGAACTACCAACCTTGCAGCTCAAACCAACTTTTCAGTCCAGCACCTTAACCCACAGTGCCACACCAGGAGGGCGATTCAAAAAGTTCATGGGAAATTTCCATTATCATTTCATTCCATTTCCCATTAATTTTTGAAGACCCCTCGTAAATTGTAATACACTTATATTGTATGCAGCCATTAGAAATTACAATGTAGAGCTGTATTTTTTAACATTGAAGTATGGTTACAATATATAATGCAGTGATAAAGGCAGGTTAGAAACTGCTACATATCATTTTTGAATTTTTATCAGCATATATGTTGTTGTTGTAAAGTGCCATTGAGTCGGTTCTGACCCATAGCGACCCTGTATAGGGTTTCCAAGGAGCAGCTAGTGAGCTTGAACCGCTGACCTTGCAGTTCAAATGGCTTTGCAGTCTGGCGCATTAATCCACAGCGCCACGCCAGGACTAAGTCTACTCACAGATAAATAAATAGAAAAACAACAGTCAGATGCCTATAACCAGAATTTGAAGCATTAGAACTTCCTTGAAGAATAAGCACAAGAAAACCTTCTTGAACAAAGATCTCCTCCAGGAAAGAGAAGAAACTGCTTTGGGTATACAACAGGCAGTGAGGGTACACTACCCAGGAACAGGCCACGTACAAAGAACAGGCAACTAGATCGACCAGAATTAACTGAGGAAAGAAGAGACTGCAGAGAAGATAAAGATATTGTGGCCAGATCATAGGAAATGCAAGGCATCAAGCAAAATGCTGGCAAACGGCACGAGGAAACAAAAGAACAAAGACCAAAAAAGGTCAGTCATCTCAAAAATTGACGTCATGAAGCTATGAGAACAAAACTTAAAAGGTAAGAAGACTCTTCTAGATTTACAGGAGCTTGACCACCAAATGTAGTGTGTAGCTACTGATTTGATGCAGTGAGTGTTTACTGATTGGGTCCTGGCTGGATGGACTGAGCACTGAAGGATATAAAGAATCATTGTCAAGTGTGATCATGGGAGTGTGACTAGGTAGAAAAATGTCTGTATTTTCACATGTAAAGAGGAAGATCCCCAGCGAGATGGACTGGCCAAGTGGCAGCATCAATGGGCTCAAGTGTGGCAACAATAATGAGGTTGGCCCAGGATCAGGCAGGGTTTTGTTCTGTTACGCATAGGGTCGCTATGAGTCGGTACCGACTCGATGGCACCTAACAACAACAACACTAAAGTATCTACCAGTTATCTCTCAGTCCACCACTCATGTTGGCGTGCTGAACTGTGGTGACTTGTATGCTGCTGTGATTTTAAATCACTATTTAGTAAGGAGCTCTGGTAGTATAGTGGTTACAAATCGGGCTGGCACTCAAGGTTGGCAGTTCGAAACTACCAGCCATTCCGCGGGAGAAAGATGAGGCTTTCTGCTCCTGTAAAGATTTACAGCCTTGGAAACCCTGGGCAGGGTCACTATGAATCGGAACCGACTCCATGGTACTTAACAACAACAACAATTTTAAATACTGGACAGGTTTCAGCTGAACCTCTGGAATAAGGCAGACTACTTCTGAATGTGTAACCCCTGAAAACCTTATAAACAGCAGGGGAACATTCATTCAGACAGCACCAGAATATTGACTATCGAAGCATGATGAAGAACAGAATACTGTCAGATATTCTGTTTGAGTTCCGGAAGGCACTCAAAATAGGACTGGGGAAGAGCTGCAGTTGATTATTGATAATTACTGGTGATTGGAATGCAAAAGTTGGAAACAAAGAGGAAAGATAAGTGGTTGGTAAATATGGCCTTGGTGTTAGAAAGGATGGTGGTAAGTGCATGATAAAATTTTATGACGACTTCTTTATTGCAAACACCTTTTTTAAGCAACGTAAAAGATGACTCTACACATGGACCTCACCAGATAGCATATACAGAAATCAAACGGTCTACATCTGTGGGAAGAGGAGGTGGAAAAGCTCCATGTCATCAGTCAAAACAGGCCAAGGGCAGATGGTGGAACAGACCATCAATTGCTCTTATGCAAGTTCAGACCGAAGCTGAGGAAAATTAAAACAAGTCCACTAATAAAACATCTTACAAGGAAGTAAAATACTGAAATCTTATGGGCGGTCTATTTACAGTAAACAGACACTATAATGGGTCAGATCTTGCCCAAACACGATCCAAACTGTTGTTGTTAAATGCAGTCTCATAGGAACCCTATCTAGGGTTTTTGAGGCTATAAAATCTTTATGGGAGCAGAAAGCCTCATCTTTGTCCCTAGAAGAATCTGGTGGATTCAACCTGCCGACCTTGCAGTTAGCACCCCAACACATAACCCACTACACCAGCAGGACTCCTATAGTCTCTGGCGGGGGTGGTGAGGTCCCCCATCTCCATCCTATCAGTAAGCCTGGTCTTTTTTTATGAGTTTGAGGTTTGTTCCCCATTTTCCTCCTGCTCTATACAGGATCTTCTAATGTGATCCCTCTCAGAGTGGTCAGTAATGGAAACCAGGTACCATCTTGCTCTGGTCTCAGGGTCATGAGAGCTGAGGTTCACATGGTCCAGCAGTCCACTGGATGAATTGTTTCCATGCATCTTCTATCTTTTTTCATTGCTTCCAAGCTTGTAAGTCCATTAGGACATTATGTTCCTTTAGGAACTATCCATATGAAATCAAATTAACAACAGCAACTTGGAAGATTAGACAGGAACCTTAGGGGGCAGTGAACTCATGTTAAGGAGGGAGGAGCAGCTCAAGAAACAGGTGGGTGAGAACCAACAGTTGTGCAACTTGACGAATGTAATCAACATCAATAAAATTTAAAGGAATTTTTTTTCTCAGAAAAACAAAACAAAAAAGAGCCCATTAAAACAACACCCCGGGATTATACTAAAAGAACAAACGTGAGACGAAGAAGGGGGAAAAAAAACTATAGTAGATGGTCATAGTCATATTTACTGCAGCAGAAATGAAAAGCTGAGGGCAGAACATGACAAAAAGGATCACTTTTTATTGCTAAAAGAGAACATTCAGTAGTGAAGACTTGGAAAAACTAAAGCTATTAAAATAGAGAGCTATGACTACAGACTCCTGATTTAAAATATAAATCTGAGTCATTCCCTCTTTGGCACCAGCAGTCTACATGGAATAACCCATCCACTGCCTTCAACTAGATTCTGACTCAGGGTTTCTGCGACTGTACATTTTTACTGATCAGAAAGCCTCATCCTTCTCCATCAGAGTGGCTGGTGGGTTTGAACCGCCGACCTTATAATTAGCAGACCAATGCTTATCCTACAGTGCCACATGTGCCCCAATTGGAATAATCAAAGGACTATAAAATTGAGAGAAATATCTGGATACATTTCAGAGCCACAAGTAACTCCCACCCAGCTAGCAGAGGCTTTGAAATAAAGACATAAAGCAAACAGGAAGGCCTCCGGCAAGGAGAGCTCAATCCCTAGCTCCCCAGTCAGAATGGCACACACAGCGGGATAAATCAAGGGACTTAAGGGTGGTGGTTCCACAGATGCTCCTCCAAGTAGCACTCGTGGTATGTACTGTTGAATGCACAGTGCTTTACCTAATGTGGGCAGACACACAAAGAGAACAGGAACTAGAGACAGCACTAAGAGAAACTCCTGCCTCAGGTTTCCTCAGGCCGAATACAGTGTTTCAACAAACTGTATCAAGTGCTCACTATATGATGGTGGTTATGTGCTGCGGAGTCGGTTCCAACTCAGTGACCCTGCATAGAGTTCCCGAGGCTGAAAATCTTTACGGGAGCAGAAAGCCTCCTCTTTCTTCAAGTGGAACCGCTGGTAGAATCATACTGAAAACCTTGCAGTTAAAAGCCCAGCTTGTAACTCACTACCAGGGCTATACGTAATATGGAGTTCTGGTGTGGCACTGTAGGATGAACACTCGACCGCAAGGTAGGTTTGAGCCACAAGGTCAACAGTTCAAATTCAACAGCAGCTTCTTGGAAACCCTATACAGGGTCTCTATGAGTTGCAACTGACTCGATGGCACATAACAACAACAACATATGTAATATGTATGATCATTCAAAAACATTGGCAGTCATCCAATGACAGGCAACAGTCAGAAATTCAAGTCAGATTCAAAAGAGGACATGGAACGAGGGTTATCACTGCAGATGTCAGATGGATCTTGGCTGAAAGCAAAGAACATTTTACCTGTGTTTTACTGACTATGCAAAGGCATTCAACTGTGTGGATCAGGACAAATACATAACATTGTGAATAATGGAAATTTAAGAACACTTAACTGTGATCATTGGAGTCCTGGTGTGGCGCTGTGAGTTCATGCGCCACACTGCAAAGCTGTTTGAACTGCAAGGTTGGCTGTTCAAGCTCACCGGCTGTTCCTTGGAAACCCTATATAGGGTCACTATGGGTCGGAATCGACTCGACAGCACTTAACAACAACAATAACAACAACAGTTGTGATCATGCAAAAACTGTGCTTAGCCCAAGAGGCAGTTGTTTGAATAGAACAAGGGGATGTTGTGCCAGAGTTGTATTTTTTCACCATACTTACTCAATCTGTATGCTGAACAAATAATTTGAGAAGCTGGATTATATGAAGAACATGGCACCAGGATGGGAGGAAGACTCATTAACAGCATGTAATAAATACATTACACAACCTTGCTTGCTTTGAAACAAAGACGACTTGAAGCACTTATTGATGAAGACCAAGATTACAACCTTCAACACGGATTACACCTCAACACAAAGAAAATCAAAATCCTCACTACTAGACCAAAAATGGCAACATCATGAAAAATTGAGAAAATAATGAAATTGACAAGAACTTAATTTTACTTAGATCAACAATCAACAACCATGGAAGCAGCAGTCAAGAAAACAGACAATATATTGTACTGGGCAAATTTGCTGCAAAAGACCTCTTTAAAGTATTAAAAAGCAAAAATGTCACTTTAAGGACTAAAGTGCACCAGGGTATTTTCAATCACATCATATGCATGTGAAAGCTGGACTAGAATGGATGCATTTGACTTCTGGTGTTGATGAAGAATATTAAATGTAGTATAAACTTCCAGGAGAACAAACCATCTTGGAAGAGTACAGCCAGAATGTTCTTTAGATGCAAGGATGGCAAGACTTTGTTCCGAGTATATTGGAGATGTTCTCAGGAGGGACCCATCACTGGAGAAGGACATCATGCTTGGCAAAGGGTCAGTGAAAGAGACAGACTCTCAGTGAGATGGTCTGATACAGTGGCTACAACAATTGAGTGTAAACATGGCGGCCAGTGTGTGGATGTCGCAGGACCAGGAAATGTTTCATTCTAGTCTGTTGTACACAGCATTGCTAAGAGTTGGAACTGACTCAATGTAACCTAACAACAACAATATGACAGGCACTGAGAGAGGAGACACAATAGAAAACAAAACCCATGGGATCCCTGACTTCAGACAGTGCTGGACTATCCAATACACTGGAACTAGTCACATATGGCTATTTAAATTTATATTTTGATCAGTTAAAATGATATCAAATTCTTCATTCCATTTCTCAGCTGCACTAGCCACATTTCAAGCACTCAACAGCCAAATGTGGTCATTGTTGTTGGGTGACTTCATGTAGAACTACCTCATAGGGCTTTCTACACTGAAATCTCCACAGAAGCAGATCGCCAGGTCTTCTCCCAGGGAGCAATTACGTGAATCTGAACTATCAAGTTTTAGGCTGGCAGTCAAATGCTTAGTCAATGCACTAGCGCTTACCGGGGCTGCTGCTTCTTGTTATGTGCTGTTGAATTGGTTCAAACTCATAGCGATGCTGTATAAGATTTCTGAGAAACAGTTGATGGGTTTGAACCGCCAAGCTGATGATTAACAATCCAGTGCTTATCTTACAATGCCACACCAGAACTCCATGGCTAGTGGCTACCATATCTAACAGTTCAGATCCTAAAACATTTCCACTTCCAGTGAATGTCCCATTGGACAGTAAAAGCTTAAAGCAAGGCCCTTCTTGTCTCATGAAGGTAACACAACCTTCCTTGAAGAAAGCTAAATTATTCATCTAAATCTTTCCCTTCTCACCACTTCTGGGCTGACAAGCACAGCATATTTCTACTACTGAAACTAAACACACCAAAGCCAGTCTCTTTAAAAGCAAGGGGGGGAAAAAATCATAGACAAATGAGTATAAAGTCAATAGTTGAAAATAATGGAACCAACCTGAGAAAGTAAGCACATCCATAAGAAACAGACAGAGAAACAGTGGAATAAAATGTGAAACCAGTTCACTTAATCCCAATTTCCCAGCGGGAGTCTCTCAATGACACTGCATCTCTGAAAAAAAAGGCAAACTAGTATCAAAATTTCTATTGAATGAAAACATGATTGTCAGATTGAAAGCAGGATGTCTGTTGTTGTTGGTTGCCCTCAAGGTGTTTCTGACTCATGGTGGCCCATGTGTGCAGAGTACAGCTGCTCCTTAGGACTTTCAGAGCTGTGATCTTTCAGAATCAGATGGTGAAGGCTATTTCCTCAAGTACCTCTGGGTAGGTTTGAACTGTCAACCTCTCATCTAGTAGTCCGGTGCTTCACCATTAGTGACATCTAGGGATAGCAGAGAAGGAAGCTGGGTCTCTCTGCAGATAACATGTGGAACAAAATGGAGTTCACAGTCCCAGCCACGTGTGGAAGAACTCAGCCTGCTTGGCTCTCTGATCAGACACTGGCTGGGACTTCAGAAAAGTCTGAGCTTTGAGCATCAGTTACCTTACCTATACAATTAACTTACCATCTCATGGGGTATGTGTTTATTTAGTTATGAAGTTTATGTATTTATTAGAGATCCCTGGTGGTGCAGTGGATCAAGCCACCAGCTGCTCTGGGGGAAAGATGTGGTAGTCGGCTTCTATAAAGATTTACAGCTTTGGAAACCCTATGAGACAATTCTATCCTGTCCTATGCATTACTAAAGTACTTGGTTTGTGGGAAGCTGAGGTTTATAGTGAGAGCCCGAGCTCCATTTCTGAGTCTTGACCTAAGTTCAGACTCCATTTGAGTTCTTTCTTGACCATGGACCAACAATGCGGCAGTTTTTCTTTTCAATCACAGTCTGACTGAAAGTGGATCCCCATTCCCTTTGAGTCCCAGAAGGGGCAGCTAGTTTGCCCTCAGCCTTCTACACAGACTCAAGGGACTTGTCTGGTCCCCACCTTAATGGTTTACCCTCTGTTATGTAAAGTTGGGGGATACTGATGTGGCGCTATAGGATAAGCACTGGACTGCTAATTGCCAAGGACAGCAGTTCAAACACACCGTCCGCTCCTGGAAAACCATGTACAGGGTCACTATGAGCCACAACTGATTTGGGGTCTTGGTGGCTCTGACTCAGGGCCATGTGGTCATGAGTCATACTCCAACCACCATGTAGTCAGGTGGTCAAAACCTCAGGACCAATCTTGTAAGCTGTTTTAATTGACAATTTGGTACATGTGCCAATCATGGTCCTTTTCCTATTTCTGCAGTTCCACCAACCATGATCTTGTGATGGTTTCCTTGGTTTCTTCATCTATAATTAGCCCCATAGTTATAAATTCATTGGACTCCATGTTGGCAGTATGCTGATGGTTCTCCTCACCTGAGTGTCTTTGTCTTTATGTTTGTCCAGTTTAGGGATATGCTCAAAGTTGGGAGTCTCCTTTTCCCCCCATATAGCACTATGGGATGGTTACGAGTTAGAATAAACTCGACAGCTATTAGTTTGGTTTGGGAGCTAAATCTCCTGACTGCTCAGAGGACACACAAGAGCTCTCCTCCCCCTGGTTCTGCTCCTTCCATGAACTGCACGTTCCTCAAGTCCTGTCTTCTCAGAGTGATTCAACCCTGTGCCATTAGCTTTTGGTTTAACGACTTGATCTCACTCACCCACCTCACACCCACCTACTCTCACAGTCTTAAATGTTGCGGTCTTAATTTCCCAGCGCTGGTGTAACAAAGTTACCATAAGTGGGTAGCTTTAAAGGACAGAAATGTGTCCCTCACAGTTGAGGAGGACAGAAGTGCTGATCAGGACATAGGCTTTTGGACAAGATGCTTCTTTATGGGTAGCCTGAGGTGCTTCTCATCTGCAGACAGTTCTTCCCAGGGTCTCTCCCTGGTGTGGACCCATGTCTAGTCTACTCTTTTTGATAAGGCACCACTCAGAGGGATTAGGGTTAGGATGAGCTCTGGTAGCATAGTGGTTACAAGTAGCGTAGTGGTTACGAATCGGGCTGCGAACCTTAAGGTCAGCGGTTCGAAACTACCAGCCGCTCTGCGGGAGAAAGATAAGGCTTTCTACTCCCGTAAGGATTTACACCCTCGGAAACCCTGTACAGGGTCGCTATGGGTCGGACCCGACTCGACGGCACTTAACAACAACAACAACAACCACAAGGTAAGCAATTAGAAACTACCAGCCATTCCACTGGATAAAGATAAGGTTGTCTGCTCCTGTAAATATTTACAGCCTCAGAAACCCTATACAGCAGGGTCACTGAGTTGGAACTGACTCCACGGCACACTGCCACCACCACCACCACCACCACTACTTCAGTCTGACCTCATGACCAGAACAATAGAAAAACCACACTTTCAAGCAGGTCACATTCAAAGGTTGTTACTTTTGTTAGGGCCCACAAGTTGGCACCAACTCATAGTGACCTTAAGCACAACAGAAGGGACACTGCCTGGTCCTGTGTCAACCTCACAATCATTATGAGGCTTGAGACCAATATAGCTGTCCCTGTGTCAACACATCTCTTTGTGTGTGTGGGGGGGGGAAGGGGGGTCTTTCTCTTGTTTGCTGACCCTCTATTTGTTCAAGCATGATATGCTTCTCCAGGATCAGGTCCCTCCTGTCCAAAGTAAGAGAGACAAAGTCTCACAATCATCCCTTCTAAGGAAAGGACAGGACTTCCATATATTTGGGACAGGGAGCACAATTCAATCCCTAATAATTCCCAAAGCATTCTAACTGAGCCAATCTCTCGTCTTATCAAAGTAGGAACACTTCATGGGCTGCATTCTTCTTCGTCTAAGTCTCAGGGACTTTCCAGGAATGCGGTGACTCTGGAGAATAGGCATGGGATTGCTGCTGTCCATGAGTAAGCAGTTTGAGCCCACCAGCCACTCCACCTGAAATGAAGCTGAAATGGATGGGTATTGGCCATTTTCAATCTGACAGTCATATGGTTTGCTATGCCGGGAATAACAAATTGTAGAGGATTTATCATCAAAAAGAACAAATCAAGACTTATCTTAAAGTACAATGCTGTCTGTGATAGGATAATATTTATACACCTACAAGGAAGCCAGTTAATACCACTATTACTGAAATGTATGCACCAGCCACTAAAGCCAGTGATGATGAATTTGAAGAATTCTACCAACTTCTTCAGCCTGAAGTTGATCAAACATGCATTCAAGATGTATTTATAATAACTGGTTATTGGAATGCAAAGGTTGGAGACAAAGAGGAAGGATCCGTATGACCTTGATGCTGGAGATCACAATGACAGAATTTTGCAAGACCAATGAATTCTTCATTGCAAACACCTTTGTAAAAAACAAACAAACATAAAAGGCAACTATACACAAGGACCTCACCAGATGGAATACATGGAAATCAAATTTACTACATATACGGAAATAGATGCACAAAAGCTCCATCTCATCAGCCAAAACAAGGCCAGGAGTAGACTGTGGAACAGACCATCAATTGCTCATATGCAAATCAGGCTGAAGTTGAAGAAAATCAAAACAAAGCTACAGGAGCCAAAATATGACATTGAATATATTACCTGAATTTAGAGCTCATATGAAGAAAAGATTTGATGCATTAAGACACTAAAGACCAAAAGACCAGAAGAGTTGTAGGATGACATCAAGAACATCACACAGGAAGAAAGCAAAAGGTCATTAAGAAGACAAGAAAGAAGCAAAAACCATAGTGGATTTCAGGAGAGACTCTGAAACTTACTTTCAAGCATATAGATGCTAAGCCAAATGGAAGAAATAAGGAGGTAGAAGATCTAAATAGAAAATGTCAAAGAGCAGCTCAAAAAGACAAAGTCAAATATTATAACAAAATATGCAAAGACCTGGAGATAGAAAAACAAAAGGGAAAACACACTCAGCATTTCTCAAGCTGAGGAAACTTAAGAAAAAAATTCAACCCTCAACATACAATATTAAAGGATTCTATGGGCAAAATAAGGAACTCTGGTAGCATAGTGGTCAGCAGTTTGAAACTACCAGCTGTTCCACGTGAAAAGGTGAGGCTTTCTGCTCCCGTAAATATTTACAGCCTCGGAAACCCTGTATAAGGTCATTATGAGTCAGAACCGACTCCACGGCACATAACCAACCAACCAACCAATGGGCAAAATATTGAACGATGCAGAAAGCGTCTAAAGAAGATGGATGGAATACACATGGTCACTGTACCAAAAATAAATGAATGATGACCAACCATTTCAAGAGGTAACATATGATCAAGAGCCAATGATACTGAAGGAAGACGTCCAAAGTGTGTTGAAGGCATTGACAAAGAACGAGGCTCCAGGAATTAATGGAATGCAAATTGAAATAGTTCAACAAACTGACGCAGCACTGGAGACACTTATTCATTTATGCCAAGAAATCTGGAAGACAGCTACCAGGCCAACTGATTGAAAGAGATCCATGTTTGTGCCCATTCTAAAGAGTAATGACAAAATGGAATGTGAAAATTATCAGACAATATCATTAATATCAAATGCAAGTAAAATTTTGCTAAAGATAATTCAAAAACAGCAGCAAAGGTACATCGACAGAGAAGAGCCAGAGGTTCAAGCCAGATTC
>NW_006408674.1:6431497-6432364 GCF_000296735.1 Chrysochloris asiatica
TCCCTGCACTTGGAAGCTCCTAGATCTAAAGGAAGGCTATACACAGTTGCTATGAAACAGAACTGACTCGATGACACTTAACAAGGACAACAAACAGAATTTTTCATTTCAAAGAAGTAAATTAAATAATCCAGTAATACCCGCTTCATAACAATCAATACTGATCTTCTAATATTACATTCCTTATTTTGATGACATGCTCCAAAGAATATTATAATTACTCCAAAGAATTCAACTGTTTCCATTCTCTAAGAAACTCCTCTATGTTACTCAAGAAGAATAAATACAACACATTTCTTTAAAATATGTATGCCTGGCATCTTAGAAGGGTACCATCTGGTTCACATAATTTCTGCATGAAATTTTTACTGAAAAGCCTATAGAACATATATGATCCACCTCTACTATTATACAAACAGATGGAGGTTAATTGAGGCTACCAGTCACAGTTCTTTCAAGGAGATAGAGTGATCGGAGCTCACAAATTAACATAGACATAATTTCTTCAAAGTCAGGCTAGGGAGCAAAGATAAACACAAAAATGAGATCACCTCCAAGAACCACTTTTAATTATGAGCAAAGTAAGTAGAGACCTAGCAGAAGAAGTAAATTGGGACTCTCAAATGCTGAAAAGGAGAAGGCAAAATGAAGTCGGAATAATTCAAACACAAAGGAAGAGATGATGAAGTGGGTAAACCCAGCCAGAACAAGCATTGCTTTCCTGGTGAGGAATTAGAATGAGGTGCACAGCCAAACGTCAACCAAACTATTAAGTGGTAAACACTTCGGTTGCTGTTGTTAGGTGCTGTCAAGTGGGGTCTGACTTGTAGCGACCCTGTGAACAGCAGAACACTGCCCAGTCCTGAG
>NW_006408674.1:6433119-6456657 GCF_000296735.1 Chrysochloris asiatica
TTTTTAACTATGAATCCCACATCATTCCTCATTTGTTCCCTGCATAATAAACCATATGGCTGTCCAATTCAAAATGGTCAATACCTGTCCATGTTAACTAACAAATGTCTAGGATATCAATCTTTATGTATTTCAATTATTTGGGAAGATATCCACTTGAGTTTTGTTAAAAGTTTTATATTAGCCTTTACCTGTAATTTGTTTTTCCCACGGCACAAAAGGTGTCTTTTTTGTTGTTGTTAAAGCACCCTAACAGGACTAATGGTCTTTGTACGGAAATGATGCTAGAGATCTCATGGTAGAATTTTGTAAGAACAATGACTTATTCATTGCAAAAATATATTTTTTTCAACAACATAAAAAGTGGCATATATACACATGGACCTCTCCAGATGAAAAATACAAAAATCAAAATTTACTACATCTGTGGGAAGAGATAATGGAGATGCTCAATATCATTGGTCAAAAAAAGAATGATTGATACATATAACAAGAGGGATAAAATTCAAAATAATTACGCTGAGTGAAAGAAGCCTTCTGCAAAAGAATACATACTGTATGATTCCATTTATATAATATTCAAAAACGCAAATTAATCTATAGAGGGAGACAATAGATCAGTAGTTATCAGAGATGGGTTAGTGCCCAATGGAAAGATTAAAAAGTAAATTTGGAAGTGAGGGCTATGGTGGATGGATATGTTTTCTTGATTGAAGTGATGTTTTCTTGATTGAAGTTTTCTTGATTGAAGATTCATGAGTGTATATTAAAATAATTTTTAATTACGTGCAAATTGAATCACAATGAGATATCATATCACCCCCATTGGGATAGCTATGGACCCCTGGGTGGCACAAGCATTTTGTGATTCCCTACTAACCTAAAGATTGGTGGTTTGATCCCACCCAGTGGCTGCTTCTGTAATGATTATAGCCTAGAAAACCCTATGGTGAGCATCCTTTGTACCTGGGGTCCCTGCACTTGGAAGCTCCTAGATCTAAAGGAAGACTGAAGTTGGAAGAACTCTAAGGAATATTGAGCCTACAATGCTGAAAGAAGACTAGGATCTTCCTCCAGAATTGGGGCTCTGAATTCACACTTCCAGCCTCCTAGACTGTGAGGAAATAAACGCCTGGTTCTTAAAGTGATCTGCTAATGGTATTTCTGATATAGCAGCATTATATAACTAAGACAGTGCCTTTGAACATATCCCATCTGAATTTAGAAACCATCTCAAGAACAGATTTGATACATTAGTCACTAATGACCAAAGACCACAAGAGTTGTGGGGCAGCATCAAAAATATCACACATGAAGAATGAAAAAGAGCACTAAAAAGACAGGAGAGAAAGAAAAGACCAAAATGGATGTCAAAAGAGACTCTGAAAACTGCTCTTAAACACAGAGAAGCTAAAGCAACTAGAAAAAATAATGGAGCAAAAGAGCTGAACAGAAAATTTCATGGGGCAGCTCAAGCCAATCAAATATTGTAAGGTAATGTGCAAAAGAGAAGAACATGCTCAGCATTTCTCAAGCTGAAAGAACTGAAGAAAAAAATCCAAGCCTTGATCCTGAAGGATTCTATGGGCAAAATCCTGGTGTGATGCTGCAAGATAAGCACTGGAAAGGTTGCAGTTCAACCCCCACCAGTCATTCCTTGGAAACCCTATATAGGGTCACTATGAGTGGAAACTGACTTGATATCACTTAACAACAACAATAACACAGGCAAAATATTGAATGGCACAGGAAACATTAAAAGAAGATTGAAGGAATATACAAAATCACTACCCAAAAGAATTGACTGAGACTCAAGGATTCGAGGGTGAAGCACATGATAGTAACCAATGGTGCAGAAGGAAGAAGTCCAAACTGCACTGAAGGCGCTGGTAGGAGAGGGGGGAAAGCCTCCAGGAATTGAAGGAATACAAATTGAACTGTTTCAACAAACTGATGTAGCGCTGGATGTGCTCACCCCTCTATACCGAAATCCGGAAAACAGCTACCTGACCAACTGATTGAATAAGATCCATATTTGTGCCCATTCCAAACAAAGGTGACCAAACAGAAAGTGGAAATCATCAAATAATACCATTAATATTAGATGCAAGTTTGCTGAAGATAAATAAAAAATGATTCCGAAATTACATCAAGAGGAAGCTGCCAGAAATTCAAGCCAGATTCAAAAGAGGACGTTGAATGAGGGATGTCATTGCTGACGTTAGATGGAGCTTGACTGAAAGCAGAGAATCTGAGGGAAATGTTATTTGCACTTTGACTATGCAAAGGCATTCAACTGTGTGGATCAAAACAAGCCATGGATAACGTTTCTAAGAATGGGTGTTCTAAAACACTTACTTGTGCTCATGAGGAACCTTACATAGAACAAGAGGCAGTCATTAGAACCGAATAAGGAGATACTGATTGTTTTAAAATCAACAAAGGTATGCACCGGGATTGTATCCTTTTACCATATTTTTTAAAATCTACATGATGAGCAAATAATCTAAAATGCTGGATTATAAGAAGAATAATGTGGCATTGGGATTGGAGGAAGACTCATTAGGAATTCGTGCAGATGACACAATGCTGCTTACTAAAAGGATTTGAAATGCTTACTGATGAAGAACGAAGAATGCAGCCTTCAGTATGGATTACACCTCAGTGAAAAGAAGAAAAATCCTCACAACAGGACCACTAAATAACGTCATGATAAACGAAGAAAAAACTGAAGCTGTCAAAGGCTTCATTTTGCCTGAATCCACAATCAACACTCATGGAAGCAACAGTCAAGAAATCAAATGATGTACTGCATTTGGCAATTCTGCTACAAAAGACCTTTTTTAAATGTCAAAGAGCCTTAAGGATTAAGGAATGCCTGACCCAATGAGGCCATTGAAAATACTATTTATTCAATTGCCTCATATGCAGATGAATAATATTGAAAGTACCATGGATTGCCAGAAGAACAAACAAATTTGTCTTGGAAGAAGTGCAGCCAGAATTTTCTTTAGAAGCGAGATTGGTAAGACTTCGTCTCTTTGACTTTGAACATTCCTGGAGAATGGCAATATGCTTAGGGCCAGTGAAACATAGGAAGACCACCCCCCCAGCAAGATGAACTGACAATGGTAGCAACAGTAGGCTCAAACATGACAACAATTGTGAGGATGGTACAAAATTTGACAGTGTTTTGTTCTGTTGTGGACAGGGTCGCTATGAGTTGGAAGTGAGTCAACAGCAGCTAACAAAAACAACAGGACTAAGGAGTACCACTCTTCCAAGCCATGGTATTTTCAAACTCTTCATATGCATATGGAAGCTGGACAATGAACAAGGTAGACTAGGGAAGAATCGACGTATTTGAATTATGGTGTTAGCAAAAATATTGACAGTATCATGTACTGCCCGAAGAACAAACACATTTGTTTTGGAAGAAGTACAACCAGAATGATCTTTAGAATCAACGATGGCGAGACTTCGTAGCTCATACTTTGGATATGTTGTCAAGAAGGACATCATATTTGGCAAAGTGGAGGGTCAATGAAAAAGATGGAAGACTGCCAACAAGATGGCAGCAATAATGGACTCAAACAACACAACAGTTGTGAGGATAACACAGGAGCGGACAGTGTTTCATTCTGTTGTACATATTGTTATGAGTTGGAACCAAGTCAACAGCACCTAACACCAAGAAGACTAAGACAACTGTATTGAGAGAATTGTCGGCAACAATCCCGAGAGCAGAGACATGTTTAAATACGTTGGGTTTGGAATAAACCCGTGCATGTTTGAACAGGAACCCTAGTAGCAATACTTTTTGACTTATCCTGGTATTTAACTGTAGTACACTATCCAGGTGTGGATTCTTGGTGTGGCGCTGTGGGTGAATGCACAGGACTGCAAAGTCGGTTTGAACCACAAAGTCAGCAGTTCAAACTCACCAGATGATCCTCGGAAACCCTATACAGGGTCGCTGTGGGTCAGAACCAACTTGATGGCACTTAGCAACAACAAGACTATCCACGATCAAACTATTTAATAATATTTGAGCTTTAAACATTCTCTGCTCAGTTCTCATTCTGAGAGCATCTATCAAATAATTTCCTTTAAACAAGAACTTTGTGATGATTACTTTTATGGAAAAGAAATGTATCAAAGTCAACTGTATAACAGAACCATGTAGCAGACCAAATGAAGTGAACATAGTTTGGAGAAAATATAACACTTTAGAAACAGTAACACATATACATCAATAGTGTTTGGTGAACATTTGCTACTGTCCTGTCCTCCTCTTCATGTCAAGGGTTTGCAACAGTCTTAAAGGCTATCTACTTCCAGAAATGGATTTTCTCATCACCGCTTAGATCTCGTTGGCCATTGTAACAGTTAGGGTTCTGTCAACTTGACTAGGCCAGGATTCCCATGGTTTAGTTATTCAGATATGCTTATTCCCATGGTGATGAAACCTAATACAGGCATAGTTAACTATAAGCAGCCAATCAATTGACGGGATGCTTCCTTGGGGGTGTGGCCTGTTCCCAATATAATGGACACATGGGTAAGGCTCTCACTCTCTCTTTTCCGTTAGGGACCTGGGACTCTGCAATTATAAGCCATTTCCTTGATAATATGAACTTCTCCATATATATGTGTGTGTGTATATACATATATACATATAAGGAGCTCTGGTAGAGCAGTGGTTACAAATTGGGCTGCTAACCTCACAGTCAGCAGTTCGAAACTACCAGCAGTTCCACAGGAGAAAGATGAGGCTTTCTACTCCTGTAAAGATTTATAGCCTTGGAAACCCTGTACAGGGTCACTATGAGTCGGAACCGACTTCATGGCACATCACAACAACAACAACAACATATATACATATGTGTGTGTGTGTTGTTGTTGTTATGAAGTGCCATTGAGTTGGTTCTGACCCATAGTGACCCTGTAAAGGGTTTCCGAGGAGCGGCTGGTGAGCTTGAACTGCCAACCTTGTAGTTCAAACAGCTTTGCAGTGTGGCGCATTAACACACAGTACCACACTAGGACTCCATATGTATTTATCCATTCATCTGCTGATTAACACTTCGGCTGTTTCCACCCTTTAGCTATTGTGAATAGTGCTGGAGAAGGACATCATGTTTGGTAAGATAACGGGTAAGAGAAAAACAGGAAGACCCCCAGCGAAATGGATTGGCAAAGTGGCAGCATCAATGGGCTCAAGCGTGGCAACAATTGTGAGGTTGGCCCAGGACTGGGCAGTGTTTCATTCTGTTGTGCATAGAGTCGCTGTGAGTTGGTACCGACTCGATGGCACCTAACAACAACAACAAGCCCAGAAAGCCATATGGAGCACTTCCACTATGTCACATGGGTATGAGTCAGAATTTACTTGACGGCCCCCAACAACATAGGCAGTCTTCACTCCATGAACTATCTGTGTTACAGCTAACCCTAGAACTTGACTGCTGAGCCAAGATCCATTACTTTCCATCATAGTGAGAAATCAACCCTTTGACAGGCATGATTGTGTGTTGAAGACAATAATGACACTTTTGTCTTGAGAAAAACACTTGGGCTCAATAGATCAATTTGAATATAAGGATCAAAAACCAGAACCAAAGCACTTAATTGATTCTGACAAATGGAGATCCATCTGTTACAAAGCAGAACTGCGTCTCCATAGACTTTTCAAGACTGAGCTCTTTCAGAAGCAAATCACCAGGTCTCTCTTAGGAAGTACATGTGGGTGGGTTTGAACCACCTTTTCAGCAGTGTAATGTGCCTATATTCAGGAGGAGGGAATCCTCTGAGGTGGAGGTCAGACATAGCTCTACTCGCCAACCTTTTTCCTGACACCAATCATTCTCTCAAGGCACTCTCTACTTCTCATCTGGGTTAAGAATTCATTGCAATGGCCATCCAGAACTCACAGCCCATACTCACCACTGTATGGTTTTATTAGGGAAGCAACAGACTAGGAGTCCTGATGTGGTGCTGTGGGCTAATGCATCAGACTGCAAAGTCATTTGAACTGCAAGGTCGCTATGGGTCGGAATCGACTCGATGACACTTAACAACAACAACAAACAGACTACAACTCAGGATCAGGATCTACTTGGAAATAACAGGAGACAACTCAGGTGACAGCATATAGTTCTTCAATCAAGATAGCTTCCAACTGAGACAAGTGCTCAGCTTCTCCTCAATGTGTCCACAGGCAGGCACTTTCTCCCAGTCGTGCCCACCACTGGGCAAGTGTTATAGCTCGATAGTTCCACCAGTAAGTGTCCAGCAAGCAATTTCCTGAAGGCCCTCTGTGTGTGTGTGATTCTGCAAGTCCACTGCAGGCACCTCAGGTTGGTTTCCTGGTTCCCACTGCTTGTCCTGCTTGCCGCTGGCCTCTGCATTGTTCCTCACCGTCTCACACTGTCCCCAATGTTACAGCTCTCTGGTTCCTGTTTCTAGGAGGTTCTCAGAGCAGGTACCCTGAGGCCAAAGGACACACTACACTCTAGGTTCTTCTTCTTGATAGTAGTGAGGCTCCCCCTCAACCTTTGTGTAACTGGCCCTTATGTAAGTTTGTTGTTGTTGTTAAGTGCTGTTGAGTTGGTTCCGACTCATAGTGACCCTGTATAGTTTCCAAGGAGCAGCTGGTGAGTTTGAACCACTGGCCTTGTGGTTCAAACTGATCTTGTAGTCAAGTGCTTATCTTATAGCACCACACCTTCCTCTTGTTAATTTCACATCTTACCTCCCACCAGACTATGAACTGACCAATCTCTTTGGTAGGCCACAGTCACCTAATTTGCATAGTAATGAACCAATTCTCAGAGGATCACTTAAGCTTATCATTGGATGGTTTTACACACCTTGATTCCATAGGAGTCTTGATGTGGCACTGCAGGATAATGGGCTGGCCTGCAACGTCAGTTCAAACCCACCAGCCACTCCTCAGAACCCCTGCACAAGGTTGCTATAGGCCAGAATTGACTAAATGGCACTTAACAAGTGCATTTCAATAGTACACTAACCAAGCCCTTGTAAGACTGTGACATACTTAGCCAATCATTTCTGGCAGAATGAAAACCCAGGATGAGAAATGTCATATATAAGAGAACCCCACTGCACTGCAACTTAGTGGCTGAGTATTTAAATGTATGTGCCACGCTGAGATGCTAGTAGGGATCCAAAATGGATACAATTCAAGGATATTCGATCAATACTTTCTCAGACAAATTGTGTGAGTGACATAAAATTATTAAAATGCATTTTGTTAAGATACACAACTGTGCTGGACTGCAAAGTCAGTTTGAACCACAAGATTGGCAGTTCAAGCTTACCAGCCACTCCTCGGAAACTCTATACAGAGTCACTATGGGTCAGAACCAACTCAACGACACTTAACAACAACCACAAAGCTCAATGTGGAGTCCTGGTATGATGCTGTAGGATAAGCACTGGACTGTTAACCACAGATCAGTGGTTCAAACCCTAAGTTGCTCCTTAGAAACCCTATACGGGGTCTCTATTAGTTGGAACCGACTCAGTGAAATTTAACAACATTCACAAAGCTCAAAGAGACCGCAAAGAAAAGGATTCTATCTGCCTTTTAGAAACTATTCGTTCCTGCATCCTTTCCTTAAAATATCCCTAAATAGGTCACAATAAGCAAAACACAGCTCTACCTCATTTCTCGCAGGTATTTGTCACATTGTGTCAGAATACCCACCTCTTTCAAAGTCTGCCTGCTTCTGCTCCTCCCACTCAGCCCTGTCAACTCTGCATCATGCCCAGACAGCTCTCTGCCCTTACCCATGATCATGCCACAGTTCCCACATTATGTCAGCCAAGCTTCTTCAAAGAGATGAACAGAACAGCGCACAGGCAGATGCTCCGTTCAGTTTCACCCAATCTGTCTTCCAACAAGGTTTCCAGGAACATCCAGACAAAATTTAGGCAGGAGCTGTCTCTACCAAGACAATATTTAGGTTCTCAGCAAGTATTAGCAACACTGTGGGTGACCAGGACTCTTCTTTCTACGTCCAAACCTGAGAAAAACCCAACCTGCAGAAGAGCCACACAAACAACATATGCTCATTAAAGCTTTTAGGAGGAAAGTTGTCAGCTATTTGGCAGGGAACCGTAGTCATTCATCACATGTGTTTCTTTTGGCCTGTGAAGTTTTTAACAATTTAAATTCTAATTACCAATATTTCAAAATCAAGATATTTCATATAAAATCTGGATTTCAAACATTTCCTCCCCCAGACATCAAGAGGTTTTCGGCAGCCATAGGCTGGTGATAAACAAAAACAGGCTTCCTAATTCACTGTTATCATCACTACCAGCAAATCATTCACGCAACATTAGAAGATATTCTTGAACAAGCTCTGAACTGTGAACCACAAGGTCGGCAGATGAGACGGTTCGCCTCAACAAAGAATCCCTACACAGGGTCACGATGAGTTGGAAGCAACTGGATGTAATGATAGAGTGATCTCCATCCTCCATTTTGTGATCCGATGGAGTGATTTTTCATTTCCATAAATGCTGATTTTTACATAAAGACCTGGTGTTTAGAACATAATAACACTGCCAATAAGTGAGGGGTTTGTCCAATAAGCAAATCAACATATATAAACATCATCAGACAGTAATGCCTGCTAAGAAGAGATTTTAAATTAGGTAACAGAGGATTTCCACTTCCACAGATATGGAGAAGGCATAAATTTGTCTATCCCTCCCAATAACTCAGTAACAACTAAAAATCTGTATGTTATACACACACACAGAAGAGGTGCCTGCAAAAAGTTTGTGGAAAAATTCCATGATCTTTTAATTCCATTTTTCCAGCCTTCTACCTTAAGGCTTTCAAATGGAGAGAAGGCTGACCAACCAGGGACCTTCATACCCAAATTATTTAGTGGTGAGTTTCTTGGATTTTCTTTTTCCTTCATGTATCTCAGACTTGGAGCTAACGAAGTCAGCAACCCAAAAATTCCAATAAGCACAGACTCATGACAACCCAACAAAAAAACTATTTTCTTCAGCCAAAGAACCAGGAAAGAAGTAGTCTATTAAAGTCAAATCCCACAGAAGAAATCCATAGCTCCACCTCCTCCATCTCTATAGCAAAGGCTGAATGAGCTCACAGGCTATAAAGAGGCACCCCGACCCCATGCCAGAAAGGTGTCAGAAGAGATTGAGTAGGGTGCCAGGGCTTTATCCTCAACAGGTGGTAACAATCCTACCTCCATCCCACCAAGAAGTTCCAAAGTATGCCTCCCTCTTCCCTCTGGTGCAGTGTGAGAGTTGGTTCAGTGGAAAGTCACCACCCAGTGGCCATGATACCGCCCCCCCCCCGCAGTGCCAGTTAAGGCTACTCGGTGTGCACTAATGCACTAATGTTGTTGTTGTTGTTAAGTGCCCGTCGAGTCGGTTCCGACCCATAGCGACCCTGTACAGGGTTTCCGAGGCTGTAAATCCTTACGGGAGTAGAAAGCCTCATCTTTCTCCCGCGGAGCGGCTGGTAGTTTCGAACCGCTGACCTTAAGGTTCACAGCCCGATTCGTAACCACTACGCTACCACTAATAGGTACCCCTATCCATCCCAGGTAGGAAGGCCCCAGTGGAAGCTTAGCTGGGATCAGAACTCCCAATCAGCAGCAACAAGGTGCACTCCTCCCCCCCTGCCTTGGATGTCAATGGAATCTTGAGTGGGAAACCTTGACTTCTATCCCCACCTGGAAATAACAAAGCAGTGTTCTCTGGCACGTTGGCAAAGTAGTGTCCAAAACGTCTGAAAAATCAAGTATTTTAATTAAGATCCAGCATACTACTCACAATGCCCAGGTTTCAGTAAAAAAAAAAATCATTCATTATCAAAAACCAGAAAGATCCTCAATGGAATGAGAAAAGACAATCAATAATTGCCAAGATAAAAGAATTGTTAAAATTATCTGACAAAGATTTTTAAGTAGCCATCATAAAAGTGCTTCAACAAGCAATTATGAGCATGCTTACAAAAAAAAAAAAAAGAAAGTGTCAGCAGAGAAACAGCATATGAAAGAACCAAAGGCATGTGCTATAAAACTACAGTTCTTTCTGCTTCCATAAAAATGTACAGCCTCAGAAACCCTGTACAGGGTCACTATGAGTTGGAACTGACTCCACGCACATAACAACTACTACTGAAGCAATGTGAGTAGAGGGTACAGGGGTATCTCGGGGTAATTGTTAAAACTGTAGGTGAATCTGCACTTGCCTTAAAATTAAAAATTAAACTTAAAAATGCATGAAATTATAAAGGAAAACTGATAATGTTGAAATGTAATTAGCAAAATACTAAAATTTTGTGATACGATTTCAAACAAAAAACAGCAACTGGATAACACATTAGAGAAGGCTATTTTAACTGGGCAGTCAGACACGCCCTCTCCAAAGGGGCGACCTTCCATGTGTGCTGTGATCAAAATGACAAGGATCCACTTTGCGAAGATCAAGAGGAAAGGCATACCAGAGGCTGAGCAAGCAGCTACCACAAAGGCCCCAAGATGGAAAAAACACAGCCTGTTAAGGGACAGAGCGAGACCCGCATGGCTGAACATCAGCAGGAGAGTGATGGGAGAAATTCAGTCATGCGAGGATTTGTCAGCCAGAGGAGTGAATTTAGGTTTACTCTAAATGCAACTGGAAGCCATTGAACTTGCAAGTAGAAGAATAACATGATTGGAGACGCTTTTTAGCTCTGTAGGTCAAACACTGAACTGCTAAACCCAGGTTGGCCATTCATGCCCACCAGCCACTCCTGGAAAGAAAAATGAGGCTTTCTGCTCCTGTTAATATTTGCAGCCTCGGAACCCTTATATAGAGTCGATATGAGTCAGACTCGTCTCGATGGCAGTGGTTGGGAGGTACTTTGAAAGTGGGCACTCTCTCAGGCCCCCATGGGGAAATGGATTCGAGCTGGGTAGGAATGAAGGTTTTGAACATTGATTAGGAGGCTAACACAGACATCCAGGCAGGTGGGGATAGTGGCCAAGATCAATGTGGTAGCACAGAGATGGAGACGGATGAAGAAGAAATAAGGAAATATTTTGGAAGTAGAACCAAGACGAAGACTGGCTGATGGGCTGGAGATGAGCAAAGGATGAGGAATCAAGGATGAGGTCTGACTTCTGTTTTATTGTGTTTACTTTGAGGTGGTACAGTTTACTGAGACTGAGATTAATAAAGGAAAACGAAGGTTGGGGTAGATAGAATTCAAAGTTCAGGATGGGGCACCTAAAGTTTGAGCTACTTTTTAAACATCTAAGGGACAGGTGATATAGACAACTTGATTTATGAGTCTGGTGTCCTGGTGGTGCAGTGGCTAAGCAAAAGCTTGATGGATCGAACCACCAGTCACCCCATGGGAGAAAGATGTGGCAGTCTGTGTCTGTAAAGATGTCATCCTTGGAAACCATGGCGAAGTTCCACTCTTCTTATCTGGTCACTATAGGGATCGCTATGAGTCAATTAGACAGCAGCGGGTCTGGTTTGGTTTGGTTTTAGTGATTTGGGAAAGCTTTTGAGTTAGACATATAATTTAGAGTATAATCAGTATATAGATTATATGCAAATGAAAGCGGTTGGATAAATCACCCTGCAAAAGGGTCAGGCTAGACAAAAGAAGGGGCCCAGGCCAGACTTCCAGGAACCCTGAGATTTAGATGCTAAAGGAATGAGATGAGTCAATAACGAAGAACTGAAGGAGCCGTCTCAGTTCTGAGGAAAACCGAGCAGAGTGTGTAGAAGCTATTTTAGGAAGAGAATGGTCCACTGGTCCAGCACTGCTGAGAATTCAGCTGAGTTGTTGACCATCATACCTGACAACCTGGAGGTCACTCAAGATCTACACAAGCCCAGTCTCAGAGCAGTGGAGAAAGAAGCCATCTTGGAATGAGTCAAGGAGAGAAAGGGTGACGGCAAAGTGGAGACAGGCAGCAAACAACTTTCTCAACACACTTTGTTAGGAAAAGGAGAAGAGAAATAGAACAGGGATGGAAGGGAATCTGGGGTCAAGAGAGAACTTTTTCGTTTTTTTTTAAGAGCTAGAAGACAACATGGGTGTGTAAGTGAAAAAGTAGTTACAAAATCACAGACACCATTATTAAACAAAAATATCAAAATGTGAAGCCAGAGGGCAGTACATACAGCCTCATCCAACGGACACAATCAGTGAACAACACTGGGCTCAGGAAGGTCGCTGCCTTCTGATGCAGTACAACATGTGCAGGGGCCCCTGGGAATTGCCAAGTAAAGGCCCATAGGTGAGGAAGGCATTGCCAACGAGAACCAGAATAGTTAGCACTGCAACAATGCCTCCCTGACCTCCTCACTAGCATAACTTCCAGAAGTTTCCCCACCACCGCCCCCAAGTTCAACACCACCCTCCAGCCCTGATGCCAAGTCCAAACTGAAAATGTAAAACTCTAACTATAAATGCTTTGCTGGTATAAAATGTCCAGAAGACATTCACCTGTCATTTAGCCAAAGAAAGTAGTGTGTCGTTTTAGTTACAGACAGTTTTATTTTCGAGGTAAAGCATGCCAAAACTATTGCTGTTGGATGCCTTCAAGTTGATTTCCACTCAGGAGTGGCTCCATGTAACAGAGAACTGTTCATGGGGTTTTCTAGGCTGTGCTCTTTATAGGAGAAAGGTGAGGCTTTCTACTCAAGCAAAGATTACAGCTTCGGAAACCCAATACAGGGTGTCTGTGAGTTAGAACTGACTCAATGGCACTGAACAACTACAGCAGTGTTAATGGGAGCAGTTCTCCCAGACTTGCACTTGGGAAGCAACTTTGTAGTAGGTTTGAACCATCAACCTTTCACTTAGTAGCTGGGCTAGCCTCAAATACTTCATTACCATTAACTTTAAGAAGCATAATTTACATTCAATTTTTTTATACTCTGAAAAATTAATCTGAAACAACAGCCAGACTAAATCGGTTCTTTCAAATGAATTATTTAATCAAATTCCAAAGGAAGCCCTGAGTTACAGTTATTTTATTGGGGAAAAAAAAGTCACTGGTAGTCAGAAATGTTTGCATTATATTGTATCTTTGAATATTAAGGGAAAAATTCAAAATCAATTTGGTTTGAACATCTATTATAGTACCCTGGCTCAGAAAACTACCACATGGATTGAGAGATTAATTAATCAAGTGATCTATATGGAAAGGAACAAGAATGCTTTAGCTTTAATATGCTTTCTGGTGCATCCAAGAGAAAAAAAATAAATCATTATGGATTTTACAAAGTGCATTTCTATCTTTCTCTCTAATGAGAAAGTGAAACAAGAGACATTCATTGCCTCCCTGGAGAATCTTACAATTTACAAAGAATATCTGAGGTGTTTACCGATAAATGGCCAGCCTGAGCAATCTGTCATTATGGGGAACATGTCTGGGTCACTGACGGCCTCGAATGATTTTTCTGGTTAATACATTAAAAGAGAAAAAGGGGTAGTGTTATTAATTTTTTTAAAAGATGGCTGTCTGAGAGGGTCCCCGTTCCCTACCGTGTGGTGAACCACATGACAAAGATTAAGGGGACCACTAACTAATAGAGACGAAGAGTAGTAAAGTCACTTAGTTGTAATTCACAAGAGTTTCATCATTAGATGCTTAATCTCGGGAGAGAAAGTAAAAAAAAAAAAAGGAAAGAGGAAAGCGTTCCCTAGCCTTTTATGGAAGACAAGGCAAGTCCAGAAAGGGAAAGAATGTGATTGTTGGTACAGTGCATGTCCAGGTCACAGCAAACACCAGTGTGGCCTGAGCGTCCTGCACCGCCATAACTGTGGTCACCTATAATTACTGTACAACTAGCATCGTGAGTACAAATCCATGAGTGGCCATCCTAACACAATTATTGTAAGTTATACAGCCGTGGGTCAGGCACGTGCTAACAAGAAACCACACGCTCTCAAGAAATTATTTGTATTTCTTTCTAATAACTCAAGCTATGTCCCTACAATTAGAAGAGTAAATGGTTCTGACTCATAGTAAGCCTGTACAGGATTTCAAGGAGTAGCTGGTGGGTTTGCAGTTAGCAGCCCAGTGCTTAGCCCAGAGTACCACAGCAGGACTCCTGAAGAGCAAGTTGTTGTTGTTGTTAAGTGCCGTTGAGTCAGTTCTGACCCACAGCGACCCTGTACAGGGGTTCCAAGGAGCAGCTGGTGAGCTTGAACCGCCGCTTTGCGGTTCAAACCGACTTTGCAGTCCAGCGCATTAACCAACAATGCCACACCAGGACTCCTAGGAGTGGGATCTGACTCTATAGCACTGAACAGTAACAACAGCCATTTACTCTTCTAATGGTAGGAACATAGCTTGAGTTACTAAGAAAGACTGTTAAAAAAAACTTCTTGTCAAGAGAAAAGAAAAGTATTTCATTCTGCACTGTTATTAACTCCATTTGTATTCCTCTCATAATGGCATTTTTTCCCTCTTTCCTTTTACTTTCCATGTGCTGCTAAAATAGTGTACGTGCTTTTGTAGGATAAGCACTGGACTGCAAAGTTGGTTTGAACCACAAGGCCAGGGGTCCAAACCCACCAGCTGCTCCTTGGAAACCCTATGCAGGTCACTATGAGCACTTAACAACCACCACCACCCCCCACTTCCCCGGGTTTACAGTTCTTCATTCTCTGTAAAGAAAGGAGATTTTTCTCTGAGATAGCTAAAGTGCGAAGAAAGAAGCATCAGTTCATCAGGAAATGTATACGTGATTTTCCACTGTAGGACTGATAGCTACAAGGTTTGCAGTTCAAACCCCCCAGCCTCTCTTGGAAATCCTATACATGATTGCTATGGGTCAGAAATGACTTGATAGCACACAACAACAACATCACTGACAAGAAAATGTTCTCAATTTGTCAAGGTCCCTTATCTGTAAGAGAGCACCTTTATCATATTTATCTTTCTCTGAAATGCTTTAAGGAAATAACTTTAGAATTTCAGAACTGGGATAGTGTATCGTTCAATGGTATTTAATATATTCAAAGTATTGTCACCATCACTACAATAAATTTTACAAAAGGGACACACCTTTAAAACCTCATAGGTCACTGTTGCTGTTGTTATTATGTGACATCAAGTCTGACTAATTGTTGTTGTTATGTGCCTTGGAGTCGGTTCTGACTCATAGCGACCCTGTACAGGGTTTCCGAGGCTGTAAATCTTTATGGGAGCAGAAAGCCTCATATTTCTCCCGCAGAACAACTGGTAGTTTCGAACTGCTGACCTTGAGGCTCACAGCCCGATTCGTAACCACTACGCTACCAGAGCTCCTTCTAATAGCGGCCCTATATAGGATTTCCAAGGAGGGGCTGGTGAATTTGAACTGCTAACCCTGTGGTCCAAACCACCCTGGGGTCCAGTACATTATCCCACAATGCATACATAAAGAATTCAAAGTTCAAAAGGATTAAGTCACGTTTCCAAGGTCACAGAACTGGTCAATTTAGCCAATGACATCATGTTGTTGTTAAGTGTCATCAACTTGGCCCCGACTCATAGAGACCCTGTAAAGGGTTTCAGAGGAGCAGCTGATGAGCTTGAACCACTACTGACCTTGCTGTTCAAACTGACCTTGCAGTCCAGCGCATTAACCCACAGTGCCACACCAGGACTTCACTGACATCATTTGTTGTTGTTGTTAAGTGCACTCATGTCGGTTCTGACCAATAGCCATCCTATGTAGGGTTTCCAAGGAGCAGATGGTGAGCTTGAACTGCTGACCTTGTGGTTCAAACTGACTTTGCAGTCCAGTGCATTAACCCACAGCTGACATCATACAGGACTCAATTTACCCTGCCTCTGAGAAAGTTCCACACAAATTATTTATGCTGTTAAAGTGTTGTCGGAGAGGAAGGTCTGGCATTTTTCATTATCACAGTCACTCTTAAAATATTAAATCCTGTCCAATTTTTCCACTTAGTCTGTTGCATTACAAGATTTCTTAGAAAGACTCACAGAGCAAATATCTATTGGGCACTTCAACCACAAAAATATGGTTTGCAAATTCAAAAAAAGAAAATCCACAGTGTCTTTCTTTTCAGATAAAGTCACAAGCTATTTCATCTCATGCCAAAAAAATAAAAGGGCCTCCTCATCTCTTTCTGTTTTATTGTTTTAAGGAAGTGATTATGGGGAGTTAACTAAATTACCGCATCGCTCACATGGAATTCTCCAGTGTGAATAACTTCCTAGAACTTCAACCTCTCACTCTAGTTAGTGGTCAGAAACCAACTTGAATCACTTAAGGGCTTATCTCTGAGATTCCCACTTAGGAAGTCCAAACCCAATTTAGCAAAAAGGTTTCAAAAGAGGAGGAGAGTTCTCTGCCAATGCTAAGGAAGCCAGTGCAACGAGCTCAGCCAGCAATTAGTCTGGGCACTAGTGTGACCACAGTGACACCAGTCCTCCTGGCTGTCCAATTAGGAAGCACACTTGGGTTCTTGGCTCAGTGATCCTATTTCCATTTGTTCCCCGCCTTTCTTTAAACACTCTCAGGACTTCATGATGCTCTCCTTTTTTCTAGCTCCTGGAATCTACTGGGAGTCCTGGTGTGGCACGCTGTAGGACAGGCACTTGACCACAAGGTCGTTTGAATCACAAGGTCGGCAGTTCAAACTCACTAGTCGCTCCTCGGAAACCCTATACAGGGTCGCTATGAGTCAGAATCAACTGGATGGCAAGTAACAGTAGCAGGCTTTCAGTTCTCTCCTTCCTGTTCTCCTCCATCCTTCCCTCAAACGCATTCACTCAATAAATATTGAGTGGTCACTGCTTACCAAAGGCTGGGATGCTGTATTGTTAAGTACCATGGCGTCGGTTCCGACTCATAGTGACCCTGTACAGGGTTTCTGAGGCTGTAAATCTTTACGGGAGCAGAAAGCCTCATCTTTCTCCCGCGGAACAGCTGGTAGTTTTGAACTGCTGACCATGAGATTAACAGCCCGCTTGGTAACCACTATGCTACCAGAGGGGATGAATGTCCCTAAATCTGGGCTCTCCCTCTGATTTCTGTTTAGTCCACTGTGCACTTCTAACTTTCATTCACACATTTTTAAATCAGTGAAGCTGGAAAACCCTCAAAATCTGTAACTCCAGTCTTGGTCTTGCCCCCTGAGCCCCAGATCAAGATAATGGACATTTTTCCGGGTCCATGGCATCTGAATGGCCAACAGACCCAAGGAAGTGCTGGGGGTCAGCAGGGAATCCACCCTTGCCCAACTGGCTTTGCCACCCCCACCCCAGGCTCTTTATCCATCTGAATAGCACTGTTATCTACCCAGTATCCCCAGCTAGAAACTGGGCATAATCCAGTTTCCTCTGGAAGGGACATCAGTGAGGGGTCAGCATTGTCTTTCAGGATGGTACTGAAGTTAGAAGAAGAGAGGATGGTACTGAAGTTAGAAGAAGAGAATCCTCTCATTTCAGCTGCTTTTTAGGACCAATTTGTGGGAGACATAGGATAAGACCTTTTCACAAATGGGAATTCTAAATTAAACCTGTCCTCCATAGGTGTGGCCCTAAAGGTTAATGCGCTGGAGAATGCCAAGCCATTTGAACCACTTGGTTGGTAGATCAAGCTCATATGTCACTCCTCCGAACAGGGTCGCTATGGGTCAGAACCGACTCGACCGCACTTACAATAACAACAACAATCATGGTCCTAGCTGATTGGGCATGGGGGTGGGGAGTGGGCAGAGCAATAGCTCCAGAAGAACGGCCCAGGTTTTACAATACGAGCCTGCAATTTTGGAATGCACAATCATTTGTTGTCAACACCCCATCGCGCGCGCGCGCACACACACACACACACACACACACACACACACACACACACACGTTAAGACCAAGCCTCCAGGCTGTTTCCCTGTTCCCTCTGCTCAGAACACCCTTCCTCTTTTCTTCCCAGACCCCCACTTAGGATTCTTCCTCTTACTTAATTCTCAAAACGCCACATCTCCTTCTCCGGGAAGGTTTCCCTGATGCCCCCACTGTGTTATCTGCCATCCTATATGCCCGGAGGTGTGTCTGGCACTGTTTGTTTACATCTGTTTCCGTGTCTCCCTACAGGCGGTCAGCTATTCCAGAGCAGGTGCCTGGTGGCCAGCCCAGATGAGGCGGGAAAGGACAGCTGTGGAGTGTCTCAGCCCAGGAACCAGGCACAGGCTAACCGGGTCTGTTTCGAGGCGCGCGAGGGGAGCGCACCCGGGCATCAAGTGCACTGCATCCCTGGCCCCACTGGTACCCTCGCGGCCACCCTTAGGTGGCAGGATGTGCCCAGAAGGCGAGGGAACTCAGCGCAGGTCAGGGAGAGGCACTGAGAGGGGAGTTCCAGGCCTTGGGACGCCTACTGTTACCTCCCGGTAACGAGTCCCGAGTCTTCACCTCCGCCCAGCTCTATTTATTTACAGCTGCTGGGGTAGAGCCGGGGGCGGAGGCCTGGCAAGGAGGAGGGGGCAAGGAGCGGAGGGGAGGGCCCGCCGCCCCTCACCCACCCGCGCGCCCTCCTGGGCGGGAAAAAATAATAATAATATTACAAGATCCCAGGAGCGATCCCTCAGAAAGCCGGACCCCAAAGGCCCAAGAGCCGCGGGAGATTGCAGACCCTCTTTCCCTCCCTCTCTCCTCTCTGCCTCCCTACCTGGCTGGCTTTGTGGAACTGCTTCTTCAGCCCGGTTATCGACATCGCGACGACGCCCGCCGGGGGCTAGGTGGTCTCTGGGATCGGCCGGGCCACGCCGTCGTGACGCTCTAGGGGAGCGGGCGCCCGGGCCGGTCCCTGCGTGGCTGGGCTCCACCGGGCCCGCCTCGCACGGCCACAGTCACAGCCACAGCCACTGTCACACTAGCACACGCGCGCACGCAGATGGCAACACAGCGTTCCAAAGCCCCTGTACAGCCTATTGGCCACGCCGCGGCAGTATGCAAATGAGGCCCCTGGAGCCGCCCACGCCTCATTGTTGCGTGGAGACTGGGAAGATGGGATCACGGAGAACTGGGCGTGGGGATGTGTCTCCCTGGGAGAAGGGCTACGCAAGATTTCTTATTGGGACAGGAGAGAATGCATCTGAGTTCGTCATGTATAAGGGGAAAGGGATCATTTCTCTGTGGAAACCTTTTGCGCATATGTGCATTTTGATGCATTTATATTCTGAGACTAGGAAGAAGGACCTGGCTATCTACTTCTAAAAATATTGTTGTTGTTGTTGTTAAGTGCCGTTAAGTCTATTCCCATCCATAGCGTGGTGTCCAAGGAGCAGCTGGTGAGCTTGAACCACCGACCTTGCAGTTCAAAAGACTTTGCAGTCTGACACATTAGGCTACAGCGCCATGTCATTGTTGTTATGGGCCTTCTAGTTGTTATGTGCCGTGGAGTTCGTTCTGACTCATCGCGACCCTCTACAGGGTTTCTGAGGCTGTAAATCTTTACTGGAGCAGAAAGCCTCATCTTTCTCCTACGGAACAGCTGGTCGTTTGGAACTGCTGACCATGAGATTAACAGCCCGAATGGTAACCACTACGCTAGTGAAAATCATATAGTATGAATAGCAGCGGAATATGGTTTGATATAGTACTGGAACTCAGGTTAGAAGGCACTCAAAATACAACTAGGGAAGAATTGCCTCTTCAAAGTTGTTGTTAAGTGCTGTCAAGTCGGTTCCGGCCTATAGCGACCCTGTATGGGGTTTCCGAGAAGCAGCTGGTGAGCTTGAATCACCAATCTTACAGTTCAAACCTCCTTTGCAGTCCAGTGCATTAGCCCACAGCGCCACAGCAGGGCTCCAAAGCAGTCAATCATAATGGAGTAAAGGATTGCACTTCCGTTTGCTGATGGGGCACTATTCCATAATGAGAAAAAGCACCTGCAAATATCCAGTAATAATCAGAACATAAAATGTATGAAGTCTGGATTTAGGAAGATTGGGAGTCTTCAGAAATGAAGTGGAATGCCTAAAGATTGATAGCATAGGCATTGATGATAACATGAGCTGAAATGGACCATTACTGGCCATTTAAAATCAGACAATCATATGGTCTTCTATGCCCAGAATGACAAATAGAAGAAGAATGGCTAAAAGAACATTTCAAGATCTATCCTGAAGCATCTCGCCATCTGTGATAGGATAATAATGAATGAGACAGGAAACATCAAAAGAAGATAGAAAGAATATACACAGTCACTGTACCAAAAATGGCTGATGTTCAACCATTTCAGAAGATAGCGTCTAATCAAGAACTGATGGTATTGAAGTTGCACTGAAGGCATTCGTGAAAAACAAGGCTACAGTAATTGACAGAATACCAACTGAGATGTTTCAACAAATATATGAAATGCTGAAGTACTCACTTGTCTATGCCAAGCAATTTGGAAGATAACTGCCTGGCAACCAACTAGAAGAGATCCACATTTGTGCCCATTTCAAAGAAAAGTGACCCAACAGAATATAGGAATTATCGAACAGTATCATTAATATCACGTGCAATTAGAATTTTGCTGACGATAGTTCAAAAACAGGTTTCCACCTTATAGCAAAAGGGAACTGCCCAAAATTCAAGTGGGATTCAGAAAACAATATAGAACTGGAAATAATCATTGTGATGTCAGATAGTATTTGACTGAAAATAGAATGCTAGAAAATGTTTACCTGTGTTTTACTGATTATGCAAAGGCATTCAACTATGTGGATCATAACAAATTATGGGTAACTTTACAAAGACTGGGATTCCCAGAACACTTAATTGTGTGCATGCACTACCTGTACATTGACAGCACAGAGGTAGTCTTTTGAACTGAGCAAGGGGACACTGAGTAGTATGAAATCAGCAAAGATATGAGTCAGTGTTGTATCCTTTCAACATACTTTTCTAGTCAGCATGCTGAGCAACTAGTCTGAGGAGCTGGGCTACATGAAGAAGAGCACAACATCAAGATTGGAGGAAGACTCATTAACAACCTATGATATGTAGGCAATACAACTTTGCTTGCTTAAAGTGAAGAAGACTTAAAGCACTTATGGAAAGAGACCAAACACTATCATAAAACAACAAAAAAAGAAAAATTCTCACAAGTGGACCAGTAAACAACATCATGATAAACAGAAAATACTGAAGTTGTCAAGAGCTTCATTTTACTTGGATCCACAATCAACTCCCACTGAAGCAGCAGTGAAAAAAATCAAATGACATATTTCACCAGGAAAATCTGCTACAAAGGATCTCCTTTAAAGTGTTAAAAAGCAAAGATGTCATTTTGAGGACTGGAATGCACCTGACCCAAGCCATAATATTTTCAACAGTCTCATATGCTTGAAGAATGTGGCCAGTAAACAAGGAAGAATGAAGAGTAAATGATGCCTTTGAATTATGGGGTTCGTAAAGAATCATAAATGTACCATGGACTTCCAGAAGAATGAATAAGTGTGTCTCAGAAGCACAGCCAGGATGCTCCTTAAGACCAAGGATGACGAGACTTTGTCTAACATACTTTAGACATGTTATCAAGAGGGACTAGCTCAATGCTGACTCATGGCAGCCCTATGTGTAACAGAACACAGCTAAACCCCACAACGTTTTCTTGTTTGTAATCAAAAGGCCTTTCTTCCATAGTTCCGCTGGGTGGATTTGAACTTACAATCTTTTAGTGAATAGTTGAGTATGAATAGGGACCATGGAAGGCTACACCTGCGTAGAGCTACACATTCACAAAGAAATCTTGGTGGTCAAGCACTTGGCTGCTAGCCAGAAGGTTGGCAATTCAAACCCACCAGTCACTCTAGGTGAAAGCTATGGCAGTCTGCTTCCTTAAGATTTCAACCTCAGAAACCCTATGGGGAGGTTCGACTCTGTTCCATGGGGTCATTATGAGTTGACGTCAAAGACAATGGGTTTGATTTGATTCACACACACACACAAATGAGTGCTTATACATCTGGTGAAATCTGAATAAACTCTATGGATTACGCTAATGTAAAAAAAAGAGGAACCAGTCCCTGATGAAAGATATTGTGCTTGTCAAAGTAGAGGGTCAGTGAGATGCAAGAATAACAATTGTAAGGCTGGTGCAAGATCAGGCAGTGTCTCATTCGGTTGCACATTGGGCCACTGTGAGTCAGAACTGACTCGATGGCGCCTAGCAACAGCAATGTGTGCTGAGAAAAGCGTGCTCTGAATGATACATAAGGAGAGAGCAATGCAACAGATAAGGGGGTCTACAATAGGAGAAAGAGATCTGGGTAGCAATGCTGCTTCACTCAGTGCTATCATCCTAAATGATTTTGGTCCTCTGGGAGCCAGAGACTTATTGGGTAATTTACTTAAAAAAAAGAAAGAAAGAAACAGTATTCTCCTCCCAGGAGGGCTGAACATGCTGTCAACTGCATTAAGAGTAATTATCTCCAAGGTACTGGGATCTGTACCCGTGCCCCAGTGAATCTGCCAAGGCTATACTCCAGCTTACCTGAGTCCCTTGATAACCCTACCATGTGTGTCAGTTCCAGAGCGCTATTTTGCACAGGGTCCAAAGGTTAAGGAACCAACAGCTGAGGCCCAGCTAGAAGCATGGAGCATCACACTGACCTTTGAGACCAACAGGTCAGCATCTGTATTCAGCCTGATCTCCAAATATCCTAAGGGTTCCTAAGATGTAGAACGCACTCTTGGCAATGTGTAACACAAAAGAAACAAACATCTCCCTCTTTCAGTCTCCAGGTAAAAGAAAAAAGATCCACTTCTTGGGCCCTTATGAGATTCCATCTTAGTGACCAAGAGTCTCGTGTGCCTGGAACGGTTGTGATTTATACCTGTACCCTGGTATCCATTCCAGGATGATATTTTCCAGGAAAAAAGTCACACAGCCTCCCCTAGCCATGAATTCCCAGCTCCCCACTATGTCTGAATCTTCAGTGAGGGCTGGGCTGGTGACTACACAGTTTTCCACTTGAGCTGGGAACCTGTGGCAAACTCAACAGTGTTCCTCCTCCTATTGGAGAAAATGCCAGGAGTTTAAGGGCGGAGATAAGGCAGCCAACTGGAGGATAAATGAGAAGGCTTAGGAGACCGAGTGCTCTGGGTTTGACTGCTCAGGACTGCTGGCTTCAGCCACAGGTGGTTAATTAGAAGTTGGGAATGACTGAACTAAGTAGTGTAACAAGGTGGCTTGTTTACATGACAGCCTGAACCCCACTCAACAGCCTCCTTCACAGGAGGATATGCACTGCTCTAAGGCAGAAGAAAACCAGATGACAGCTAAGAGTGGTGGGTCTTCCGTGGATCATGCCTAGACTGTATGGAAGAATGTGCTCATCTGCTGTCCTTGTCCCAAGTGGTTCAAATGGCAGAGGATTGACCGAATTTTCCCATAAATCAGTTGGTCTCTTGCCTTTTAAGGTGTTAATTTTTGAATCATTCTCTTCTTGTTGTTGTATTTCTTCCATGTTGTTGTTAAGTGTCTGTCATCAAGGTGATTTTAATGCAT
>NW_006408674.1:6471444-6472206 GCF_000296735.1 Chrysochloris asiatica
CTAGGATCTCCTAAAAATTAGACACTTAGGTACATCAAAAGATTCTACAAGAGAGTAAAAAGAGAACCCACAAACTGGGGAAAATTTTGACAATAACATATCAGACAAGGGACTATTGTCTAAAATTTATAGAACACTTTAGCACCTCAATAAGAAGACAAATAATCCAATTAAAATGGGCAGAGGACATGAACAGACACTTCACCAAAGAAGACATTCAGGCAGCCAACAAACATGATCACTACTCGTTGTTGTTGTTAAGTGCAGTCGAGTCAGTTCTGACTCATAGTAAACATGTATAGGATTTCTGAGACACAGCTGAGAGTTTGAACTGCCAACCTGTGGTTCGCAGTCCAGTGTTGATCCTATAGCGCCATACCAGTAGTCAGAGAGATGTGAATCAAAACAATAATGAGCTATCATCTTACTAAAGCATTAATAGCAAAGTTTAAAAAAAACAAAACAAACAGAAAACAACAAATCTTGGCAAGAGACTGGGATCCTCTTACACTGCTAATGGGACTCTAAAATAGTACAACTACTGTGAAAAACAGTATGCACTTTCTCAGGAAGTTGGAAATAGAAATACCATATGACCCACCAATCTCTACTTGGTATATATCCTCAAGAAATTGGAACCATGACATGGAATAGATATCTGCACACCATGTTCATTGCAGCATTATTTACAATAACAAAAAGATGTGTTGGGGACCGCAATCACTGAGATGCTGAGGCCCTGTGTCATGGACGAAAATCCAA
>NW_006408674.1:6472996-6479342 GCF_000296735.1 Chrysochloris asiatica
CCAAAAAAGTAATTTATAACAATTTGCTTGAATTTTTGGAAAATTAAGAATGTTAGATTATTAAGACAATTTGCGATGTATATTTTAGAATTTGTTCCTGTAAACCATTGTGTCCTATTTTGAACGATTAATCACATTTCATTTCTGTACCCTGTCTTAATGATCACCTTCTTCCTTTTTGTAAAATCCCTCCCTGAAATAAAAGGTGAATGCAGATGGAACCCTGCGTGCATTACTGCCTGCAGGGCCATGATGCCTGCAATCCAGGGTCTGCCTGCCAGTCTTACATCCACTCTGGTCTCAGGGTGTCTCTTTGTCTCTCTCGTCACGTCTTTGTGAGTATTCTTGTTCTATCTCTTTCGCCGCCAGATCTCCCTACTTCGTGAACCAAACTTCCCTGTCGAGGCAGGTCCCCGACAAAGATGGAGACAGTCTAGATGCCCATCAGCAGAGGAATGGTTGAACACACTTTGGTACACACACAGTGGAGTATTATGCAGCACTGAAGAATAACAGTGACTCTGCAGAACACCACATATCATGGAGGAACTTGGAGGACATGGTGTTGAGTGAATTTAGTCTATCATAAAGGGATAGTGTATGAGACCCTTACTGCAAAAAGTCAAGAAAATTCTATAATAAACATTCTATAATGGTTACCAGGGTTGGGGGAGAAGGGAGAATTATTCATTGGGTAGAGAGGAGACATGTGCTAACTTGGGTGATGGGGAAGGCAGTTAAGAAGCAAAGAAAGGAAATTGCTTTCTTCTCTTTTCTCTCTTTCACGTACTGTAAGGGAAGCAATGTCTACTTATTTTCTCATTAGGACAAGTCATTGGGAACTTTCTCACAAGTAAAAAACAGAAAAGGGTCGCTAGGTAGGAATCAACTCAATGACACTTCACAACAACAATAGCACTGTGGCCTGGGTTCAGTTTCCTGGAATTGTTGATTCAAGTGCCAGGTGTGGAGGTGTAGTTAGGCCAGCCCTTAGGTTCCTAGTCTGTCCCTAATATCTATGGGTCAGATTCACTACCACGACTCAGAGAAGTAGAAAGGAAACTGAAGGGTCCGTGAGTCTGTGTTAATGTGGTGAGAAACAGTTCAAAAAACGAAGGTGAGAAGAGTGGCAAATTCAAAGACCATAATCAATGTCACCGAATTGTACTGTGTAAAAACTGGTGAATTAATGTGTGTTCTGCTGGGTCTATTCTCTACAACAATAGCGGTGAAAATAACATTCACTGTTTTTAAAAATAAACAGTGTAGAAGCCAAAATATAAATACAACAAGTCCTGGGGAGGGACATTCCTACTCTCTGCCCCGTTTCTCTCTCCTACTCAGACCACGGGATTCCTGGTATGACAGTGTAGGATAAACACTAGATAGTGGTTATGAGTTGGGCTGCTAGCCTCAAGGTCAGCAGTTCGAAACTACCAGCTGTTGCACGGAAGAAAGATGAGGCTTTCTGCTCCTGTAAAGATTTATAGCCTTGGAAAGAAAGCCTATACAGAGTTGCTGTGAGTTGGAACCAACTCCACGGCACACCACCACCATCACTAACCCATAGGTCAGTGGTTCAAATCCATCAGCCGCTCCTCAGAAACTCTATACAGAGTCGCTATGAGTCAGAACCCACTCTAAGGCACTTAACAACAACAACTCAGACGATGCTCTGCTCTGGCTCCAGCTATCTGTGGGGCCTCTGGCAGAGTTGGGCTGAGCACAAAGTTTAGAAGGCATAGAGACCACAATGGAATAAAGACAGTTTAAACAAGTTTTGAGATAAATGAAGAGCAAAGTTGTTGCAAATCCCAAATAGAGGTTTTCCTAAGTAGATATTCTCCTTTGACACAGTAGTGACGATGGTGGTGGTTGTGTGCAATCGAGTCAGGTCCTACTCATAGCGACCCCGTATACAGGGTTTCCAAGGCTGTACATCTTTACAGGTGTAGAAAGCCTCATTTTCTTCCTCAGTGACTGGTAGATTAGAACTGCTGCCTTTGTGGTTTGCAACCCCACTCATAAACCACTACACTACAGGGTACTTAAAGGAGCTCTGGTTATGAGTTTGGCTGCTAACCTCAAGGTCAGCAGTTTGAAACTACCAGCTATTTCATGGGTGAAAGATGAGGCTTTCTGCTCCCATAAAGCTTCACAGCCTCGGAAATTGTATCCAGGGTCACTGAGTAGGAACCGACTCCACTGCACACACCCCCACCACCACAGGGTAATTAAAGAAAATCGGGAAACCACTGCAAAGTTAAAAGGAGGGAAAATTACCTTTGGAATCAGCATTCAAACAACCACTCTTAACACTTTGACATGTATTTTCTTTTACAGTCCCCCCTCTCTCCCGCCTCATCTCTTCCCCGCACCCTGCAAGATGACCCAGAGCAATGGGTGACTATTTATTTTCTCCTTTGTGACCTGAGCATTTTTCTGTATTATCTTTATTTATTATTCTGTACTGTCTTCACGTACATCATCATAATGACAAGTTAATAATCAGGCATGCAGACATGTCAAATTATATTTGATCATTTCCCATTATGATATCAGGGGGCTTCAAAAAGTTCACAGATCTTTTTTTTTTTTTTTTTTTTTGTGGAGGGGGTGGGAATGATTCTTGCTGTAAGAATTTGTTCCCTCTTTTGAGCTACTGCATCCGTAGGTGTAGGTCAAGTTCATCAGATTGCATCAGATTACTCTTTTTTCCTCTTCTTTCTTCTGCTGGTTGAGCTCTGATCATCCAGTCATTGAAGCCAGGTCAAGTGGATCACAATGTCTTTTTCATTCCATTTTTCCATGGACTTTTAGAAGCCCCCTGGTATATTTAAAGGGGTTTTCCCCAAAATGTTTCACAATTTCAGTAATACTGCATCATACACCGTTTTCCATACTACAGTTGCTTTTTGCTTTCTGCTTGTCAGAATTGCTCCATAGAGCAGATTTCCAGATATAATACTAGTGCATCAAGGGATGTGAAGAAATTAATAAGCATAATTGATAAACATCGTATCATAGTTACTCCCGCGATACACGGTCATTAGAGAAGATTCTGATTAAATAAAAAAGGAAAGGGTGACAAAGAAACATGGATTTGCATCTTCTATCTGCTTTGCCATTAAAACAGTCCATCAACCTGTGCCTGTAGATTATAGTTCCTGGCTTTCCTTGGAGAGCTGAGTTCATCGATTTACATTAACCTTAAGATGTTAATTTAATCGTGACCGCTCAATTTCCAGCTTTGCTTCTCTACTCCCACCCCATCCTCCACCCCCCATTCCCATAAAGCTCTGACCCAAACCCGCTTCTCAGGAGGCATCCTGGGAGACTTGTGCAGGGATGTGGCCCGCTACACAGCGACCATGAGATATGCCAACCACTCAGATAAGTCAGACGTGGAAGAAGTCTTTCCCTCCATTTCATATCCTCACCTGGCTGCAGCAGAAAGCTGAGAGTGTGGGTATGCTTCACTTTCCTCGTAACTTCATAGGCCTCTCCGGCCCCCGTGTTTGCACATCTGGGAAAGATGTGTGCCCATCGATGAGGTAACAGAGCAGACATGATGAATCCCAGATGTTGAACATGGCAGACTGCCTTGAACTAGCAAGATCACAACTGGGAGCAAATGCATAGATTTTCTTCACTTACTGTTTTGTGTGAAGCTGATGGAAAATCAATTGATCGGTTCAAGAAAAGTCCAGAGCAATGTTTTGATTTTAAAATGCAAAAAAGAAAGAAACAAAAAACCCGAAGAGTCTTCATTTATCTGAAATGAAGAGTGGTTGAAATATACAGCCTGTTAACAATAAACACAAATACATTCACCTAGTGAATGAATGAGCAGCATCATAGGACCCTGGTGTGGTGCAGGATTAGCACTGGACTGCAAATTACAAGATCAGCAGTTCAAACCCACCTGCTGCTCCTTGGAAAATCTGGACAGGGTCTCTCTGAGTTGGAACCAATTTGATCTCATTTAACAACAACAACAACATAGTTATCTGCAACTACCACTCAACTGTCAGTTTGTTGTACTGTGGTGACTTGTGTGTTTCTGTGACTCTGGAAGCTATACCAGCAGGGTCACCCATGAAGGACAGGTTTCAGCTGAGCTTCCAGACACAGACAGACCAAGGAGAGGCGGACTACTGAATAGTTAACCAACTAAAACCTTATGAATAGCGGTAGAATACTGTCAGATAGCACCAGAATATTGGCAGATATAGTGCCAGAAGATGAACCCCTCAGGTTTAAAAGCACACAAAATATAACTGCAGAAGAGCTGCCTCTTCACAGTAGAGTTGACCATGATGATGCTAATAAAGTAATGTTTTGAGGACCTTCATTTGCTGATGGGGACACAACTCAAGATAAGGAAAAACAACTATAAGCATCCATCAATAATTGGAATGTGGAATGTACAAACTATGATTCTAGGAAAATTGGAAGTTGTCAGAAATGAAAAGGAAAGCACAAACATCAGTATCTTAAGCATTAGTGCGCTGAAGTGGACTGGTATTGGCCATTTTGAATCTAACAATCACATGGTTTACTCTGCCGGGCATGAAAAATTGAAGAGGAATGGCGTCACATTCATCATCAAAAAGAACATTTCAAGATCTATCATGAGGTACAACGCTGTCTATGATAGAACAATATCCATACAACTACAAGGAAGACCAGTTAATACCAATGTTCAAATTTACGCACCAACCACTAAAGCAAGCAATGATGACATCGTAGAGTTTTACCAACTTCTTCAGCCTGAAATTGATCAAATATGCAAATCAAATTGTATTGATAATTACTGGTGATTGAAATGCAAAGGCTGGAAACAAAAAGGAAGGATCTGTAGTTAGAAAATATGGTATTGGTGATAGAAACAATGCTGGAGATCTCATGATAGAATTTTGTAAGACCAATGACTTTTTCACTGCAAATACCTTTTTTAAACAACATAAAAGACGGCTATACACATGGACCTCATCAGATGGAATACACAGTATTCAAATTGACTACATCTTGGAAAGAGATGGTACGAAAGATCCTTATCACAAGCCAAAACAAGGCCAAGAGCAGACTGTGGACTAGACCATCAGTAGCTCATACTCAGGCTGAAGCCGAAGAAAATTAAAGTTTAAGTCCATGAGAGACAAAATTGGACCTTGAACACATCCCATTTGAATTTAGAAATCATCTCAAGAACAGATTCGATGCATTAGACACTAACGACCAAAGACCAGAAGAGCTGTGGGGTGACATCAAGAACATCATACATGAAGAAACCAAAAGGTCATTAAAAAGATACAAAAGAAGGGAAAGACCAAAATGGATGTCAGAAGAGATTCTGAAACTTGCTCTCCAGTGGAGAGATGATAAAGAAAATGGAAGAAATGAGGTAAAAGAGCTGAATAAAAAATTGCAAAGGTTGGAAGATCCCAGGACCATCAAGAAGGAAGAACATGAGTGAAGCTTAAGAAAAAGTGCAGGTGGAGGCAACGGCAAAGGTGATAGCATGGAGAGACAGAACAGCTTCGGGTTTTGGCCCACGGACTGAGTAAAGCTGAGTACCTTACATTCACAGACTGGCTAAAAGAATGTTGTAACACTTGCCCAAGCCGGGGAGAGGCCAAGGAACCACATGGCCGAAAGGCCAAAGACAAGAGTGAGGTGTGCGTGCAATTTGTCAGACTAGAGGCGTTCCTGACAGAAGAACTGCTACGTAATAAGTTGGTTTTGATCCTGAATTATAACTTGTTCACTTCCCTAATAAACCCCGTAATTGTGAATATTGTTGACTTCTGTGTGGCCATTGCAATGGATTATCAAACCCAGATGTGAAGCAGAGAGTCTGTGGGAGGGATGTTTGGTGTCAGAATAGAATAAAGAAGGTTGTAGGGTGGGAGCATGTCTGACCTCAGCTTCATAGGAATCAGCTTTGGGCTAATTTTGCGTTTGATTCTCTTTTCCTCTTGTGAAGTCAGAAGAAGTCAGACGTGGTCCTTGAAATTGGCATCAGGAGTGGGATATAGTGCAATGACTCCAGACTCATGGAAACTTGAAGTTTTGTAAAGGAAAGAACTAAGGGGTTTGGGAAGTGAAACTTTTGATTCTTAGATGGTTAGTTTGATGTTTGCTGTGGATGATGCACTGGGCAGAAAGTTTGTTTCCATTGCAAGGTTGGCAGTTCAAGCTCAACAGCTGCTCCTTGGAAACCCTATCAGGAGCACTATGGGTCAGGAGGCACTTAACAACAATAACAGTTTGGATTCTGTTGCATGTAAGAGCTGAAAGGAATGTAAGAGATAAAATACTTAAACTGAGGGTGGGAAAAGCA
>NW_006408674.1:6479817-6484068 GCF_000296735.1 Chrysochloris asiatica
CACGCCTTCAGCCTGTATTTGGATATGCTAAAAGGGGAGTAAGATTTTGTCCAGAGATAGATGTTTTGTTTTAAGCTTTTGTAAAGTATGGGGCCTTAGGTGGAATCCTGAACCCCACCCAGAACCTTCACAGATGGTACATTTGCATTTGAAAACACAAGACTACCCACCCAGAACTGCTGAGAGTACAGATTTATGATTGAAAGGGAACTGCAGGAAGAAGTAAAAAGTGGACTGCTGATGACTTTTTGAGTTTAAAGCAAGCTGTTTGTTTTGGAGACATCAAGGTATGGAAGCCTGTGCCCATCAGAGAAAGACCCATTCTAGAACTGAAAGTTACAGGGAGCTGGCCAGCAGCCTAATACATTCACAGGTGATCACCTGGATGGAAATAGGAGAAATGTAGCAATGAAGACACAGGCTGAATTTGGACAGGTGTCACCTGTTGACCTTGAGATGAGAGAGAGAAGAGGAAGAGCTGGTTGGTCTGAAGTTTAGGGAGTTGTGTGAACTCCTGAGCGTATGGGTACTGACCTAACCCCTGGGGGACAGGGCTGACTGGGGCCAGCTGGTCTGAAGTGCAAGGAGGTTTATGTGTCTGTGAACTCCCAAACTTGCAGCTGGTACTCATTTGACCTAGCTTGCATGGCTAGGGCTGAGCTGGCCAGATGAAGATAAAGATGTTTGATACTGTGAACAAGTGTAAACTGCTACAACTTGATGGACTAGACTTTTGTTGAAACCAGATTGGATGATTCTTTAGATACAGAAACATGCTTGTCCTCTTAGTGTTCTGGGTTGATTGCTGTTGCTAAGTGTCCTCAAGTCGGTTCCGACCCATAATGACCCTATATAGGGTTTCCAAGGAGCAGCTGTTGAGCTTGAACCACCGACCTTGCAGTTCAAATGGCTTTGCAGTCTGAGGGGACTATAAAGGCATGAAGTGGCTTGCTTACAAGCTTTTATGGGTGTTCTTAGTCACAGAAGGAGGGAGACAATCCCCACTGAATAGTTTCCTCCTTTCCAGGGAGTCTGGTGAAGAGAGAGTGGGGGAAGATGCTGATAGGATTTTATTATTTCAACAGTAATTGTTAGGATGAATTGTGATTCTCAAAATTATAATTGTGGAAGATATATAACTGAAAAGGTGTATTAATCCTTCATTCATGAAAGACAATGGCTAGAAAAGTCAGGGGTGGCTTATGGCACTGGGAATTGACTTGATATGGCTTGTCTATCCAACGTCTTCTTTTAATTCCCACCAAGTGACTGGGTGTTGTTGTTGTTGTTAAGTGTTATCGAGTTGGTTCGGGCTCATAGCAATACTGTATAGTGTTTCCTAGGAGTGGTTGGTGAGTTTGAACACAGACTTTGCAGGTAAAATTGACCTTGAGGTCAAGTGCTTATCCACAGTGCCATACCAGGACTTCAAGTGATTGGGTGGGACCATGAAAATAGGGTATACAGGACTCTAAGGCTGGGATTGGTTCATTGTGCCCTTCATCTAGGCTTAAAAGAGCCATCACAGAAGCAGAGATGGCAGACCCCAGGACCACCAGAAGCAAGAGCATGAGTGTCACGTGAGAGCCCTACCTAGAGAAACAGTGACAGCAGAGGTGACAGCAGAGGCAGTGGCATGGAGAGACAGAGCAGCTTCGGGATCTAGGCTTGAGTAAAGCTGAGCACCTATGGGCAAAAGACTGGCTTGTAGAATGTGTCCTTTGGGCATTCAGTTACTGGCTAAAATAATTTTGTAACACCTACTCGAGTAGGGCAGAGGCCAAGGGACCACATGGCTGAGAGGTAAAGACAAGAGTGAGGCGTGCCTACAGTATGGCGGACAAGAGGCGTTCCTGACGGGAGGACTGCTGAGTCCTGAGTTGTTTCTGATTCTGTGCCCTATTTATTGTTCTAATTAATAACCCCATAATCATGGGGGAAATTTTTTTTTTTTCCAAAGGTAAGCTAAAGAAGACAAAGTCAAATATTACAATGATATATGCAAAGACCTGGAGTTAGAAAATCAAAAGGGAAGAACACACTCAGCATTTCTCAAGCTGAAAGAACTGAATAAAATTCAAGCCCCTACTTGAAATATTAATGGATTAAATCTGTGTTTTATTGACTATGCAAAGGCTTTTAATTGTGTAAATCATGACAAGTTATGGACAACATTACAGAGAATGAGTATTCCAGAACACTTAATCGTATACTCATGAGGAACTTGCACATTGACCAAGAGGCAGTTGTTCCAATCGAACAAGGCAACACTGACTCGTTTAAAATCAGGAAAGACGTATGCCAGGATTGTATTTTTTCAACATACTCATTCACTCTGTATGCTGAGCAAATAATCTCACAAGCTGCATTATATGAAGAAGAATGTGGCATCAGGATTGAAGGAAGACTCATTAGCAACCTGTGATATGCAGATGACACAACCTTACTTGCTGAAAACAAAAAGGAATTAAAATACTGATGATAAAAAAAAAAAACCCAGCCTTAAATCAGGGTTGCACCTCAGTAAAAAGAAAATAAAAATTCTCACAATTGGATCAACAAAGGACATCATGATAAATGAAGAAAGACTGAAATTGTCAAAGACTTCATTTTGCATGGATCCACAATCAACACTCATGGAAGCAGCAGTCAAGAAATTAAATGACATATTGCCTTAGGCAGATCTGCAGCACAAGACCTGTTTTAAAGTGTTTAAGAGCAAAGATGTCAGTTTGAGGACTAAGGTGTGCCTGACCTAAGTCAAGGTATTTCCAATAGTCTCAAATGCATGTGAATGTTGGACAACAATAAGTAAGACCGTAGAAGAATTGATGGGTTTGAGTTATGTGTTGGAGAAGAATATTAAAAGTACCAGAAGCTGCCAGAAGAACAAACAAATCTGTGTTAGGAGAACAACAGCCAAAATGCTCCTCAGAAGTCAGGATGGCCAGACTCTGTCCCTCATACTTCTGACATATTATCAGGAGGGACCAGTCCCTGGAGAAGGACATCATGTTATCTAAAGTGGAGGGTCAGCAAACAAGAGGAAGACCCAACTGAGATGGATTGACACCATGGAAGCATCAATGAGTTCAAGTGGAACCGTGATTGTGAGGATCCTATAAGACTGGGCCGTGTTTGGTTTTGTTGTGCATAGGGTCGGTCACTATGAATCGGAACCGACTCTATGCCACCTAACAGCTGTTATCTGCAAAGCATGATCCCATTATTCTGGAATCTATAAATATTCCGTGACAATGCTGCGTCACAGTGTCATTCTAATTAGCCTTTGTTAGTTATATAGGAACAATTTGACATTTTTATATATTACCCTGGTGATGGTGGTTGTATGCAGTCGAGTTGGTTCTGACTCATAGTGACCCTTTCCGAGGCTGTAAATCTTCACAGAAGTAGAAAGCCTCGTCTTTGTCCCACGGAGCAGCTAGTGTATTTGAATTGCTGTCCTTGCAGTTAGCAGTACAACGCGTAACCCACTATGCCGGTATTTCTTTCACTGCTAATAGATTGTACTGGTGCAGCGCTGTAGGATAAACACTAGACTAACCCACCAAGCAATCCTCGGAAGCCATACACAGGGTCACTGTGAGTCGGAACTGGCTCCATGGCATTTCAGCAAAGCAATAAACAGATGCGTACCTTGTGCTGGAGAAGCCTTCGTGAGCGGTGAAGATGGCTTTCGTAGACTACTGCTGCCACATTGTGGTTTGACTGAGAAGTGTCAGAAGTAAACCACTCCAGGGCTTTGATTCATGTCATTTATTTATATTTCAAAACTTTTTTTAAAAAGCACATCAGCACGTTTAGTCCTAAATCAGAATCTCATATAAATGGTGTTATGTGGAAAAATGTCATTATAGTTTGCTTACACCGAAATCCTGGACCACATCTGGACTTTGGTGCATTTTTTATTCCTGGAATGTTGAGAAGGTCTGTCCATCTCTATGATGGGGAAATAAAGAAGGAAAAAGAGAGAATGGAGCCATAGTGCTAAGAGAGGAGTTTAAAAAAAGAGACGTGGCCACTACAACCAATGATTACAATAGCTACCCATGTCTCCCACTCCTTCACTATCTATCCCTTTTTACTAATTTTATTTTCCTTCACTGCATTTTAAGAATCAATAACCTCACTGCCACTGAGTCAATTCTAACTCATAGCAACCGTGTATAGGGTTTCCCGGACTGTAAATCTTACAGGATCAGAAACCTTCCACTTTCTCCCAAGGGTCGG
>NW_006408674.1:6485067-6492032 GCF_000296735.1 Chrysochloris asiatica
TCGGAAACCCCATACAGGGTCGCTATGAGTCAGAACCAACTCCACAGCACATAAGCACCATCATCTATCTTGCACTACCTGAATGAATAAAAGCTCTTTGATATCACTTTACAATAGAAGTTTCTATTGGTGGCAATGGAAATGTTCTATATCTGTGCTGGCCAATACTGGTGACTGCTCTCCAACCGAGGCCATGATGTTTTTACGTGCTCTCTGGTCAGTTCCAACTCATAGCAGCCCTGTATAGGGTTTCTGAGGAGTGGCTGTTGGGTTTGAACCACTGACTTTCTGGTTAGCAGTCCAGTGCTTATCCTACAGCATCACATGAGGACTCCAAAGGTATTATGCTATTGTTGTTAATTTTTGTTGAGTTGGTTCCAACTTATCATGATGCTATACATCTTTGCAGGAACATAAAACCTCATCTTTCTCCCTCGGAGTGTCTGGCCAGCTCAAACCACGGACCTTTTGCTTCACAATCCAGTGCTCATCATATGGAATACCGCACTTGTTATTGTTTAAAGTTAGTTAATTTTCATTAACATTTAAATAATCACACATGGCTAGTGGCTACTGCACTGACACAGCTTCTAGAAGGACCAGGGGTTCATTTATTTTATTTACTGTCATCTTCCCAATATCTAGAAGAGTTACTGGAATCCTACACTTGCTCAGTAACATAAATAATCATTTAATGAATAAATAAGTGGCTGTAAGGAGATTCAAAGAAGTTCTAAACTAATGTATTGCATGTAGTAAGGAGTTGGGAGTGATTCTAGGATTGTGGAAAAATAGACGTAGTTGAAGGACGGAGGAGACGTGTGGTGTTCTTGGTCAAGGTGCGGTCAACAATGGTCCTACTACAACTGACTAATTCACAAAGACCCTTCCCTGGAGTGGTGTGAGTTAGCTGTATTGCTACAGGTTGGACTAAGGGCTACATATCGTATTGAAAAAATGTCTATTCTTAAATTGATCGTATTTTAAAGTTAGTTAATAGCTTCTATAAGCCTCGAAAGCCCGATAAAGACAGGATCGCTATGAGTTGGAATGTTAATGTTAAGTGACATTGTTAATGTTAATGTTAAATGGTGGCTTTTAACTACACAACCTAAGGCCTCCTGGTAGCGCAATGGTTAAATGTTCTGCTGCTAACTGAATAGTAAACAGTTGGAACCCACCAGCAGTTCTGCAGAACTGGCAATCTGCTCCTGTAAAGATTGTTGTTGTTATGAAGCGCCGTCAAGTCGGTTCCGACCCATAGCGATCCAGTATAGGGTTTCCAAGGAGCAGCTGGTGAGCTTGAATCGCCAACCTTGCAGTTCAAATGGCTTTGCAGTCTGGCACATTAACCCACAGCGCCACACCAGCACACCTCCTGTAAAGATGACAGCCTAGAAAACCTATGAAGCCTTCCTATTGTGTCCTGTTGGGTCACTGAGTGGGAATCAATTCAAAGGTACCCAACCATAGCTGCTATGATTCCGGTCTATAGGGGGCAGCAAAGCACCTCTAAGTATTTGCATAGCTCTCTAAATTAGCGCTGTTCAGTGCATATCCGGTACATGAATCCCCTGGGGATCCACGATGCAGATTCTGAATCAGTGGGTCTGCAGTCTGCCTGCATTTCCTGGTGACACCAGCATGGCTAGTAGAAAGGCTATAAATGACAAGTCCCCTGCTGCGTCACAAAGACTCAGTTTGCAGCTTTCTCATTTAACACATTTCCTTCCGTGAGCTGGGAAGTGAACATTCTTCGCCAACAGTTGCTGCATTTTGAAGAACCAGTTGGATGAGGAAACAGGTGGTGCGGGAGCATCATTTTGTCTCCTTGTGGCTCAGGAACTCTGTGGGTAAACTTTAAACCCACTGCCACGAAGTCGATTCGGACTCAGGGCTCCCCTAAAGGCCAGAGGAGGACTGCTTCGCAGGCTGGAAATCTTTACAGACGCAGACTGGCTCATCTTTCCCACACAGAGTTCAAACCATTTGGGACCAGTCTGACAATTAACCCACTGTGCCACCCACTAAAGCTCATTTTGTTGTTGTTGTTAAGTGCCATCAATTCGGTTCTCACAGTACAGGATAGCCAAGGAGCGGCTGGTGGGTTTAAACCTCGGGTCTTGCAGTTAGCAGTCCAGTGCTTATCCTACAATGCCACACCACGGCTCCCTAAAGCTCACTGTTGTTGGTGTTAAGTGCTGTTGAGTTGGTTCCCATTCATAACGATCCTGTATAGGGTTTCCAAGGAGCGGCTGCAGTCTAGGGATTGTGAATTTATTCATTTGTTCATTCATATAACACACAATGAGCCCTACTATGCGCTGACCTAGTGCTGACCCTGGGGCCGGGACCAGCAGAGATAAATCAGAGTTTGTCTTCAAGGAGCTGACTTATGAAAAATGTAGTCGGGCGTCCATGGAGTCCCCTTGAGGTCTTAGGACAAGCTGGAGTCTAGTGAGGACCGATATGTGCCCTGGTGTGGTGCTGTGGGTTAATGCACTGGACTACAAGGTCACTTTGAACTGTGAGGTCGGTAGTTCAAGCTCACCAGCCGCTCCTTAGAAACTCTACACAGGGCCGCTATGGGTCAGAACCGACGGCACTTAACAATAACAACAACAGTGAAGGTCGATATCCGTACCTTCCACAGAACCCTGACCAGGTAAGGTTCTTGTTGTTAAGTGCCATTAAGTCAGTTCTGACCCATAGCGACCCTGTGTAGGTTTCTGAGGAGCAGCTGGTGAACTTGAACTGCCAACCTTGCAGTATCAAATGGCTTTGCAGTCTGGTGCATTAACCCACAGCGCCACAACCAGGTAAGTTAGGACTCCTCTTTTGGTGTGTCACAGTATCTATCTGCAGACAGGATTACTTCGTGCCCTGATGTGATGATTGTTTCATCGGAGCTAGTTGTGGCTTTTATTCTCCTCCAGTGTGGTGGGTTAATGTGCTGGACTGCAAAGTCGGTTTGAACCTCACCGTTGGCAGTTCAAGCTCACCAGCTGCTCCTTGGAAACCCTATGCAGGGTTGCTATGGGTCAGAACTGACTTGACAGCACTTAACAACAACAACAACAATACCAGACTCTGAGGACAGCACAGTGGCACTGCGTGTGAACCATAAGGTTTGTGTTTTAAGATCTGAAAGATGAGGCTTTCTGCTCCCACAAAGATTCACAGCCTGGGAAACCCTAGACAGAGTCGCTATGAGTTGTAACCAACTCAAAGGCACTTATGAACAACCACCACCACCAGACTCTGAGCTGGAAGAAATGGCTTCATAAACCTTTGTTGGGATGACTGCACAGTGCCATCGTGTGATGTTGCCTGACTCGTAGACCCGTCCTCTCAGGTAGCCGTCTTCTGCCCATCCGTGCTGGGAAACAGCAGTGCCAGTGCATCTGAGGTGGCAGGGCTGCGCGGGGTACCTTTATGTGTTCTGTCACGCCTGTCAGCTTGCCTGCATCAAACTTGCAGCGTTTCTCTTTCCATCTCTGAAAGTGTGATGTGTGTGCTTTGTGTCATCCCACGAAGTGTGAGCAGTAAATGCGCGGCTTGAGATCTTACCTGTAGGTTTTCAGTGCAGGAACGGACTTTAACACTCCTTAGGTTTTAGGCCACGCTGATATAAGCTGCTGTAAATCAGGACACGGGTCCCCTTGGGAGGACTCCAGTGGGACTTCTGGGCGCTGGAATGTTCTCTCTCAATCTGAGTGCAGGTAGCATTTTGGGTGCAGGTTTTCACTTGGTAAAAATTCCTCAGATTGAACTCCTACAGTATGTGTACTTTTCCACATGTAAAAAAAGGTGTGTTTATTAATTTTTTTAAAAGTTTATAGCTTTTAAAGATTTTGACTACATACAGCAGCAATTTTAAGAACAAATGAAATTCTAATTTTGAATCCAATGACAATGAACATATGCCCCAGAATGTCTCCTTGGCAGGTCCGGCATTTCTGTTTACAAATGAAACAAATCACCAATTACCTAATCCTGGCCACCCCCATGCAATACATTTAAGGCTAAAAACTTCAAAACCAGCCCATTCTGTTTCCATTCTACTCTTGTCCTCCCTGCCCCGCCCCCACCCACCACACACACTAGTTGGATGACCTCACCTCATTTTTGTATAGAAAATTGAGTCCATCTGGTGTTACCTCCCTCCAGCGCCCTCATCTCCACTTGGACTATGATCCTGGGAACCCACGTTTTCCTCCCATATCCCCTAGGACTAGGGAGCCCATCTTGTCTCTTGGCAGCTAATTCTGCTGCCTTCTTGACACACTCCCTAGGAAGGATTACATACCTCCCTACAGGCAGCAAATACTCAGTGTTCCCCGCCTGGTTCCCACCCATTTCCCAAGACCGTCAGTTTCAGGAAAAGACCTTGAGCCGCTTTACACCTCGAGGTGGTTGATGCAATTCATATGTAAGATCTGTGCGTTCACCTTTATACATTCGTGATCCTTTGATTTTTGTCTTATATTTTCTTAATTTCCACATCTATGTTGTTGTTGGATGTCATAGCTGTAGAGGACGCAGAAAGACATTTAAAGTTACCCAAAATGTCACCAAAAGAGTTAACAGGAGTGCTAAGGACAGATGCCCACACAAGGCAACAAGATCACACCTAAGAGAGGCTAGGTGTCCTTGGGACTGTGTCCTTTCTAGAAGGAACTCTCTCCTAATTGCACAGATGCTGTAGGAGTTGGGAGCAGCCACCTTCACAAATGAACATGAATAGACCACCCAACTGTGCATTGGCTTTTAGGCAAATTGGCTTCTCTAGCAGCAGCCGAGAGTCCTGCTGTGGTGCTGCAGGGTAATGCACTGGACTGTAGGTCAGTTTGAACCGAAAGGTCAGTGATTCAAAGCCACCAGTCACTCCTTGGAAACCTTATACACGGTCGCTATGGGTTGGAATTAACTTGATGGTACTTAGCAACAACAATAAGAAGCATCCAGCAGGTTGGGACCCAGATCGGGCAGCCCCTATCAGTCACTTTACCATGTGTCATGGAAGACAGAACAGAAAGACCTGGCCACTGGCCTCTCAGAAAGCACCGCAGAAGCACATTATTCACACAGCTAAGAAAATGTAGGTATTCACAGAAAGTCCAGTCTAGTAGTCCACTCAATGAAATTATTTGCAAAAGCCTGACCATCTAAACTTCCAAAGTCACTTAAAATTAGATCCCCCCTCTAGGTGGAGTCCTGGTGTGGCGTTGTGGGTTACTGCGCCAGACTGCAAAGCCGCTCAAACTGCAAGGTCGGCAGTTCAAGCTCACCAGCTGCTCCTCAAAAACCCTATACAGGCTCGCTATGGGTCAGAGCCGACTCGACAGCACTTAACAACAACAACAATAGGTCTGGTGTCCTGGTGTGACATTGTGGGATAATGCACTGGACTGCAAGGTTTATTGGAACTGTAAAGTTGGCAGTTCAAGCTCACCAGCCGCTCCTTGGAAACCCTATACAAGGTCGCTATGAGTTGGAATCAACTTAATGGCACTTAGTAACAACACAGGTGTGGTGTGGCGCTGTAGGATCAGCACTGGACTGCTAACTCAAAGGCCAGCAGCTCAAACCCACCAGCAACTTCTTGGGAGAAAGATGAGGTTTCGCCTCCCATAAATATTTTGTTGTTGTCTGTTGTTGTTAAATACCGTCGCGTCAGGTTCCAACCCATAGCAACCCTGTATAGGATTCCAAGGAGCAGCTGGTGAGCTTGAACCAACGATCCTGCTGTTCAAACCAACTTTACAGTCCAGCATATTAACCCATACAGCCTCAGAAATCCTATAATGGGTTGGTATGAGTCAGGGTCAGCTCGCTGACAGTGAGGGTTTCCTGAATCCAGATGGTAAGAATGAAAAGAGACAACAGTTCTAAGATTAGTACACTGGCACTTTACGTTGAAAGATACATAAAAGGAAAGATGAATGAATGAATTCAGGGTCATAAAATACTAGGTGATACATACAATCTTATTTGCTTGAATTTAAAAAATATATTTTTGTGATAAAACAAGTTTTCTCTTCTCCATTTTCTTCATAGAATCCATGCCTTCCAAGGCTACAATAATTTAAAGGGGGTGCTCATAATATAACTCAAGTCTGGGAAGAAGTCAGACACTCTTCAGGATAATAAAATACAGGCGATATGACAGCATCACAAGATATCTGATCTATTTCTGATAGTCCACCTGGAGACCAGATGACCATAATGGCTTTTCTCCATCCCATCCATAAAATCTGAAGGTTCCCTGACCCTGATCCTAGCAGTGGGTTTGGGCAGAACAGAGAAGTTCACTCCACAGCCTAAATGACAGATCGAAAATGTACACCCGTGGCCATGCCAGAGAGAGGCTATGCCCAGAATAAGACAAAGAACGAAAGGGCAGAAGAGAAGCCAGGGAGAGTTCCAAGGGGAATCATCTCTGCTCATGGACCGAACAGGCTTACTATGGAGAGAAGACAAACATGGAAAAATACTGAGAAGTCAACTAAACATGATTGTCCATCTAGAGTGGCCCCAAATCCTAAGATTAAGCCTACTATTCATGAATGGATTTATGCATGTGAAAGTTGGACAGTGAATAAGGAAGACCGTAGAAGAATTGATGCATTTGAGTTATGGTGTTGGAGAAGAATTTTAAAGGTACCATGGACTGTCAGATGAATAAACAAATCTGTGTTGGATGAAGTACTACCAGAATGTTCCTTAGAAGCCAAGATGACCAGGCTTCGTCTCTCATATTTGGGACACATTATCAGGAGGGACCAGTCCCTGGAGAAGGACACCATGCTTGGTAAAGTGGTGGATAGGTGAAAAAGAGAAAGACCCTCAACAAGACAGATTGACACCGTTGTAGCAGCAATGAACTGAAGTGTAACAATAACTGTGAGAAGGGCACAGAACCAGGCGGTGTTTCATGCTGCTGTGAAGTGTTTCAGGCAGTG
>NW_006408674.1:6492342-6506341 GCF_000296735.1 Chrysochloris asiatica
TTCATGCTGTTGTGAAGTGTTTCAGGCAGTGTTTCATGATGTGAAGTGTTTCAGGCAGTGTTTCATGACATTGTGAAGTGTTTCAGGCAGTGTTTCATGCTGTTGTGAAGTGTTTCAGGCAGTGTTTCATGCTGTTGTGAAGTGTTTCAGGCAGTGTTTCATGCTGTTGTGAAGTGTTTCAGGCGGTGTTTCACGCTATGAGTTCAAACTGACTTGATGGCATCTAACAATAATAGCAACACTAATTCAATCAAGCTGAATTGGAAATTGCCAGCCAGATAAAAATCATTGTAAACCAGAATTTACCACTGTGCAATAATAATTTTTAAATTTATATATTTGGTCAAAATATTATTTAATGTACAGAGTTTCATGATTTATTTCTACACTTTGATGCCACAATTTACTTACATAAAATTATGTTATTTATTCCATTAATGGTTTTATTTAATTCTACTTTTCTGATATTCAATTTCCAAATCATTACTTTAAAATCTATGATAGACATTTTCTTGTCCTTTTATTAATATTTTCATATATCATCGTCCCCTAAGTGGTCTCATCAACAACACAAAACTATACCTTATGCGTTGAGTCAATATTTTAACCAGAGTTTAACATTTAGGTTTATATTTTAAATCATTATAATAGACTACATCTGTGGGAAGAGACCTTGGAGAAACTTACTATCACCAGTCTATAAGAGGGCAAGGGTCAACTGAGGAACAGACCAGCAATTGGTCACATACAAGATCCAGCTGAAGCTGAAGAAAAGTAAAACAAGGTCACAAGACCCAAAATACAAACTTGAGTATATTCTACCTAAATATAGACATCATCTCAAGAACAGATTTGACACACTGAACGCTAACTACTGAAGACCTGAAGCGCTAAGATTTGTGGGATGACATCAAGAACATCATACATAAAGAAAGCAAATGTCATAAAAAGACATGAAAGAAGGAAAACACCAAAGTGGATGTCAGAAGAGACTCTGAAACTTGCTCTGGAATGTAGATTAGCTAAAGCGATTGGAAGAAATGATGAAGTAAAAGAGCTGAACAAAAAAATTCTAAGAGCAGTTTGAGAAGACAAAGTAAATGTGCGAAGACCTGAAGTTAGAAAATGAAACAGCAAGCACATACTCCTAGCCAAAAGGTCGGCAGTTCAAACCCATTAGCTTCTCCTTGGAAACCCTATACAGGGTTGCTATGAGTTGTAACCGACTCTCCGGCTTTTAACAACAAAGAAAAAAAAAAAAAGACAACAATGGGAAAAATACTTAATAATGTAGGAGGCATCAAAAGAAGATGGAAAGAATACACAGAGTCACTGTACTGAAAAGAACAGGTCGATGTTCAACTGTTTCAAAAGGTATGGTGAAGAAGTATAGCCAGAATTCTCCTTAGAAACCAGCAAGGCTAGATAGACTTCGCCTATCATACTTCAGACATATTATCAGGAAGATCCGCCAATGAGATGGACTGGCACAGTGGCAGGAGCAATGGGCTCAAGCGCGACAACTGTGAGGATGGTGTGGCACCAAGCAGTGTTTCATTCTGTTGTGCATAGAGTCACTGTGAATCAGAACCAACTCGGCACCTAACAATAACAACACGTGTGACTCAGAAAACAGATCCTATAGCTAGATGAGAATCAAGACTGGAACATCATTAGCTGTTCTCGACATGCTGTCTAAAAATGTTAGATCTGCGCAAAACTGTCTAAGAGTCACTGTTCCCTGAGGTAGGTTCAGCTCAGGGAGAATGATTGATTCTTATCACAGCCTTCTCTGGTTCAAAAATTATTGAATGTTTTAAAGAAGTGACATATAGTTGATGAAAGAAGACAAAAACGTCTCCACTTTTGACAGTATTCATGAAATCCCATCCTTACAATAGAGTAGACCAGAGTTGCTGTGCCTGCCACCACCTCTAAAATTGCCTCGTGGGAGGGGTTCTGACATTCAGCCCAATATAAACCAAAAACCATTGTCATCAAGTAGCAACCCTATGTTGTTGTTGTTAAGTGCTGTTGAGTCGGTTCCTACCCATAGCGACCCTGTACAGGGTTTCCGAGGCTGTAAATCTTTACGGGAGCAGAATGCCTCATCTTTCTCCGGTGGAACAGCTGGTAGTTTCGAACTGCTGACCTTAAAGTTCGCAGCCTGATTTATAACCACTATGCCACCAGTACACAACCTTATAGGTTAGAATAAAGCCATCCCGAAGCGGTTTTAGGGCTATAAATCTTTACGGGAAGCAGATTGGCTCAGTTTTCTGCCACCACAGCAGTTGGTGGACTCCAACTGCTGGGCTAGAAATGCTGATCTGACTGTTAGCAGCCCAAGTCTTAATCCACTTCAAATCCAGTGCTCCCTCACGTGCCACCCAGAAACCCTAATTTGTTGTTGTTGGGTGCCTCAAGTTAGTGAGCCTAGCCACAACAGAAGGAAACCCTGACCTGTCCTGCACTGTCCTCACAATTGTGACATTTAAGCCCATTGTTGTTGCCACTGTGCCAATCCATCTTCTTGAGGCCTTCCTCTTTTTCTCCGACCCTCCACTTTACCAAACATGGTATCCTTCTACAGGGACTGGTTCCTTCTGATAGTAAGTTCAAAGTACAGAGACAAAGCCTCACCATCCTCACTTGTCAGGAGCATTCTGGCTGTAGTTCCTCCAGAGCAGAATTGTGTGTTCTTCTGGCAGTCCATGATACTTTCAATATTCTTTGCCAACACCATAATTCAAATGCATCGATTCTTCTCCAGTCCTCCTTATTCATCGCTTAGCTTTCACATGCATATGTTGTTGTTAGGTGCTGTCGAGTCATTTCCAACCCATAGAGACCCTATGTATAACCTAATGAAATACTGCCTGCTCCTGCTTCATCCTCACACTTGCTGCTACATTTGAGCTCATGGCTTCTACCACTGTGCCAATCCAACTCATTGGAGTCTCCCTCTTTTTCTCAGACACTCCACTTTACCAAGCATAATGTTCTTCTCCAGGGACTAGTTCCTCCTGATAATATGTCTGAAGTATGAGAGATGAAGTCTGACTTGGCTTCTAAGGAGCATTATGGTTGTACTTCTACCAACACAGACTTGTTTGTTCTTCAGGCTGTCCATGTTACCTTTAATATTCTTCTCCAACACCATAATTTATATTCATCAATTTTTCTGCATTCTTCCTTATCCACTCTCCAACTTTCACATGCACATGAAGCTCTTGAAAATATGACACTTAACTCCTCAAGCTGCTATCTTTGCTCTTGAACAATTTAAAGAGGTCTTGTGCAGCAGATTTGCCCAATGCAATATGTCATTTGAGTGTTGATAGTGGATCCAAGCAACTTGAAATCTTTGACAACTTCAAACTTTTCTCCATTTATCTTGAGGTTACTTACTGGTCCAGTGATGAGGATTTTTGGTTTCTTTACAATGAAGTGCAACCCATACCAAAGACTATGGTCTTTGATCTTCATCAGTAAGTATTAAGTCCTCTTAGCTTTCAGCAAGTAAAGTTTTATGATTTGTATATCCCAGGTTGCTAATGAGTCCTTCTCCAATCCCAATGCTACATTCTTCTTCACATACTCTAGCTTCTCAGATCATTTGCTCAGAATATAGATTGAATAAGAATGGGGAAAGAATACAACTCTGGCATTCTCCTTTCCTGATTTTAAACCATTCAGTGTCCCTTGTTCTGTTCGAAAAACTGCCTATTGGTCTGTGCAAAGGTTCCTCATGAGTACAATTAAGTGTTCTAGAATACTCATTTTTTGCAATGTTGTCCATAGCGTGCCATGATTCACATAGTCAAAAGCCTTTGTATAGTCAATAAAGCACAGGTAAACATCTTTCTGGTATACTCTGCTTTCAGCTAAGATCCATCTGATATCAGCAATGATATCCTCCAGTCTACATCCTCTTCTGAATCAGGCTTGAATTTCTTGCAGTTCCCTGTCGATGTTCTGTTGCAATCGTTTTTTAATTATCTTCAAGATAATTTTATTTGCATGTGATATTAACGATGTTGTTCAACGGTTTTCCATTCTGTTAGATCAGCTCTCTTTGGAATGCGCACAAATATGGCTCTCTTCCAATTAATTGGCAAGGTAGCTGTCTTCCAAATTTCTTGGCATAAATGAGTGAGTGCCTCCAGTGCTGCATCAGTCTGTTGAAAGATTTCAATTAGTATTCCATCAATTCCTGGATCCTTGTTTTTTGCCATTATTTTCAGTGTAACTTGGATTAATTCTTACTTCAGTACCAAGTTCTTGATTATTTTCTACATCTTGAAATGTTTGAACTTCGACTGTTTCTTTTTGGTATAGCATCTCTATATACTTTCCATCTTCATTTGATGCTTTCTGCATCGTTCAGAATCCTTCAATATTGTAAGCAGAAGCTTGAATTTTTCCTTCAGTTCATTCACCTAACAACAGCAACAATGTATTCCTAGATTTCTAAAAATTCACAAGGTTTTTGCAACCATCTTTGTTGTTATTGTTTTAGGTGCCATTGAGTCGGTACTAACACATAGCAACCCTCTTCACTACAGAATGAAACACTGCTCAGTCCCAGGCCAACTTCACAATTGTTACTACACCTGAGCCCATTGCTGTTGCCATGGTGCCAATCCATCTCATTGGAGGGCTTCCTCTTTTTCTCTGACTCTCCACTTTACCAAACATAGTATCCTTCTCTAGTGACTGGTCCCTCCTGATAGTGTGTCCAAAGTATGAGAGACGAAGTCTGGCCATCCTGACTTCCAAGGAGCATAAAAACAATCTTTATTGGTGCTGTGGGTTAATGCGCCAGACTGCAAAGCCATTTGAACTGCAAAGTCGGCAGTTCAAGCTTACCAGCTGCTCCTCAGAAACCCTATACAGAGTTGTTATGGGTCAGAATCGACTTGACGGCACTTCACAACAACAACAATTATACTATGTTCTCCAAAATAAAAACTCAGTAAAACATCACAAGCCTTTGGCATCCATGTTCTAACAATTTAAGTTTGGGTTAAAACAAAACAAAACAAAACAAAAACAATAGCAATGCTTTCTTCTCCAGATCATGAGTTTTTAGAAGTTCCTGGATTTTCTTTTACAAGAAGCAGCCTATTTTCAGATAACCTAGTCCTGTTCTAGAATGAACTTGTGAGGAGAAGGCTGAAAACAGAACTGGACAAGAACTGGTTAAATCCCAGGAGATCTACCAGGGCAGGTGATATTCCAGAAGGGTGGGAAGAAATGGCAAGGAGGCCGGTTAAAGGAGTAAGAATTTGAGGAATAAAGAGCAGGGACCCAAACTAAGACTCTGAACCTATGACTGGGTCAATATCTAACAAGGTGCTTGGGTAACAGGCCTGGAGCAACTGTAGTGAGACTTTGAGGATGCTGGGCTACGCCTGCTATGCCAGGAACTCCCTTCTGCATCTGGACCCAGGCCAGAGTTGAGTTCCAATTTAACAGTATTTCTAAAAATGTCCCCATGGATCACCCATCTGCCTCTGGACCTTTTCGTTTGCCTGTTAAAATTACAGGTTCTCCCCACCCTCCATCCAAGTACACCCCCTGGTGTGGAATATATAGCGCCGGGGCTCAGTAACAAGCATTTTAACAGCTTCCTGCAATTATTTCTATGTACATTTTTAGAACTTTACTGGACTAAATTATCTGGAGAAAGATAGTTCAGTGCACCAGGATGCAGGGAGATTCTTAGCATCAGAATAGCGAAAGCAATGTATTTCCAAATTAGTGTATCTGTAAAGTCTTGCCCATGAACCCCGGTTCCATGGCCAAGACTTGTCCTTCCAATCTCCCAGTTTTGATCTCCTGATATCTCTCTCCTAGAGCCCAGCATGAGAGACTTGGGGTAGAAAGTACTCTGGCTTCCTTTCCCCAACTGAGCAAGGACTTAGAGTAAGGTCACTCATCCTGGACAAGGCGTTTCCATGCCAACCTGGGCTCTAGATCACAAAATGGGCTGCTTTGACTCCTGTTTTCAGTGGTTAAGTCTCTATTTGGGCCTTGTGTGAGTGAGGCCCTGGTGTAATTGTTGGAATACTTCTTACCAACGTCATATTGGAGACTTTGCTTTACCTAACTACATAATCCCTTGAGCCTCCAACCCCTAACCTGTCTGTCTTAATAGTTAAGTGCCAAGTCGAGCCCATAGTAGGTGCTCAACCAAGTTGTATAGAAAAGATGGATATGGGAATGGTTGAATGAATGGATAGATGAATGAATGATTGTTTTGTCCTCCCCCTTTCTGCTAGCTCCTTGTCCCTGTGAGTGGGGAGGTGGCATTGATTTACTTACAGTGAAGTCACAAGTTTATAGTTCTGTCTTGGTTCTGCTGTTACCCTTGGAAAGCTTCCAGTAAGAGTAACATGGTCAGCTGTGTCATTTCAGATCACTAGCCCATGAACCCAGAAAACTGAGACAATGACTATGAGCCCTGAAGATATTCCTTTGAATGATCTGCAGAAGGTATAGTTAGTAGTATGCTCAGTAAAGAACCAGTCCCCTCTCTGCTTCACTTTAATATCTCAAATGTGACCTCACTCAGAGGCTTAATAAGTTGTCCAATGAAGCTTTAGATCAAGCCACACTAAGAAAAAAAAAAAATCCTTCCAGTTCACACCTAAAGTACTTGAAAGAGATCAGATACACACTCCATACAGCCAAGTACAACTTCACCATCTGTAAAACTAGGCCCAGTCTCCAGATCCCTCAGGATGAACCAGCAGCTCCCAATGCCAGGAAAGTGCTTCAACCACATCAGGTGAGCTGTACAAACGAGAGGTAATTTGACAAGTCAGTCAGCCCAGAGCAGCCAGTCAAGTCAATGCATAGTGCTCTAATGCACTTAAAAGCCCAGGCTAAGTAATAATAGCCGAAACACCACCAGGGATTTCCCCTGTCTAATTTCCAGGCTTGATGGTCGTGATGTTCCATCTCCATTGGGCTCATTAAGGCACGATGGAGACAGAATCCGACAGAGAAACTTACCCTGGACTTGGTCTAGATTTATAGAGCAGAGAAGTTGCCAGGAAAGTAAATGAGACATCAACAGGGCTTCCCCCAGGATGACAACGTCTCAGAGCATTATACTGTGAAATTTACAGTGAATCTAGATCAATGCCTCACAGAAAGACGAAGAAGTCTGAGGATTAGAGTGAAGGCTCTGCCATTCTCTCGTCATACAGTGACTTCACTATTCTAATCTTCAATCTTTTCACCCATAAACTATGGCTAATGTGACCTGTATCAAAGTTAAGTGTCTATACAATGGCAGCGAGGGGCCTGGCACAGAATGAAGCCTCAGTAAATGATAGCTATTTTTATAGTTGTCATTTTTGTTGTTGTTTTTCTGTTACAGTGAAATATCTTTGTGTTGACCAGTGCTGGCATCCCTCAGAAATGATGAGTTATTTGTCTTTTGGCCTCAGAGACTCAACTCGGCCCTGAATGGGACATACACTCCTTTGGAGAAGACATTTTTAACATAGGAGGCATCTACCTAGGTGGCCAGAGCTTACGCAATTTATCTCTCTTTCCTATCATTCCATATTAATCCTCGATGCTTGCTCCCATTTCTAATCACTCCCTTCCCACCTGTGGTGTGAGCCACATTGGGGGACCATGACCTATGTTGCCTAGAAGAAAGAAAGAACCCATAAATCTCTCCAAATCATCCTTTCTTTAAAGAAAACAAAAATCCTCACCACTGGACCAATAAACAACATCCATATAAATGAAGAGAAGATTGACGTTGTCAAAGACTTCATTGCTCGGATCAACCATCAACATTCATGGAAGTAGCAGTCAAGAAATCAAACGACGTATTGTATTAGGCAAATCTGCTGCACAAGACCCCTTTAAAATATAGAGGAGCAAATGTGTCAGTTTGAGGACTAAGGTATTTTCAATAACCTCATATGCATGTGAATATTGGACAGTTGATAAGGAAGACATAGAAAAATTGATACATTTGAGTTATGGCATTGGAGGAGAATATTAAAAGTACCACTGACTGCTGAAAGAACAAATCAATCTATGTTGGAGGAAGTATGGCCAGAATGCTCCTTGGAAGCCAAGATGGCCAGGCTTAGTGTCTCATATTTTCGACATTTTATCAGGAGGGACCAGTCCTTGGAGAAGGATATCATGTTTGGTGAAGTGGAAGGTCACCGAAAAAGAGGAAGACCTGAAGATGGGCTTACACACTTTTTGTAATCATGTTTCCCGGCATTCCTTTCTATCCTACTCAAGCGTCTATTTTATAATAGAAGGCAATGGGAACCAATGTTCATAAGACAGTCAAGCATCTTAGCATTATTTCCCCTCTTCAGACTATGCCTCAATCCCTGTATCACAGAGCCCTGATGTTCCAAGGTTGAGCATGCATAACTATAGAGATAAATTAGCACATGCAAACCTGTCTCATTGTTCCCCTCTTACCTTGTTCTGCCATCCCCCTCCCCTTTTTTGTGCATTGCCCTCTCTAACACCTGAACTATGATGTGTCTACCCACTACCCAGGGCTCTACCGTCACCTCCCTCCATCACCCCAACCCCCTCCCTTACCCCCTTAAAAGAACCCTGTAATGTTGAATTGGAAAAGAAGTATTAGTATAAATGGTTTATAAATTAAGGTCTTTAATTTATAGGTAAATGATTCATAACAAACAAACAAAAACAAAAACAAAAAAACACTGTTGTCAGTAGATTTCAACTCATAGTATTGCTATATAATAGAGTAGAACTGCCCCATAGGGTTTTTTAAAGCTTTAAGTCTTACGGAAGCAAACTGCCACATATTTCTCCCAAGGAGCAGTTGGTGGATTTGAATCGCTTTAACCACCATGCCACCAGGGGTCCTAAATGATTGATGTTATTGTTGTTGTTAAGGAGCTCTGGTAGTGTAGTGGTTATGAATCGGGCTGCAAACCGCAAGGTCAGCAGTTTGAAACTACCAGCTGCTCCACGGGAGAAAGATGAGGCGTTCTGCTCCCATAAAGATTAACAGCCTCGGAAACCCTGTGCAGGGTCGCTATGAGTCGGAACCGACTTCACGGCACATAACAACAACAACAACAATTGCTGTTGTCAGGTGCCATCGAGTTGGTTCCAACTCATAGCATCCTTCTGTACAACAGAACAAAACATTTCCTGATTCTGCACCATCCTCATAATTGTTGCTATGTTTGAGCCCAATGTTGTTGTCAGGGTCAATTCATCTTGTTGAATGTCTTCTTTTTCACCTACCCTCCACTTTAAGAAGCATGATTCCTTCTCCAAGGACTGGTCCCTCCTGGCAATATGTACAAACTACAAGAGATGAAGTCTCGCCATCATCACTTCAAGGAGCAATCTGGCCATACTTCTTCCAAAGCCGATTTGTTTGTTCTGGAAATCCATGGTACTTTGACCATTCTTTGCCAACACCATAATTCAAATGCATTAATTCTCTCCTGCTTTCCTTATTCAATGCCCAGCTTTCACATGCATATGTGACTACTGAAAATACCATGGCTTGGGTGAGGCATGCTTTAATCCTCATCTTTGTTCTTTATCACACTAAAGAGGTTTTTAGCAGCTGATTGCCTAATGCAATATGTTGTTTGATTTCTTGACTGCTGTTTCCATGAGTGTGGATTGTGACTACAAATAAAATAAAATATTTGACAACTTCTATCTTAAACCCTTTGTGTCAACTGCGTGTGTCAGGTTACTTATGAGTCTTCTCCAATCCTGTTGCCATATTCTTCTTCATATAATTCATGTTCTTGGATTATTTACTCAGCATACAGATTGAATAGGTATGGTGAAAGGGTACAACCCTGACTCAGACCTTTCCTGATTTTAAACCATTCAGAATCTTCCAGCAACTGTGTCTTGTTCTGTGTACAGGTACATGAGTACAATGAAGTGTTCTGGATTTCTCATTCTTTGCAATTCTAGCCATAATTTGTTATGATCCTCACAGTTGAATGCCTTTTGCATAGTCAATAAAGCACAAGTAAACATTTTTCTGATATTCTCTGCTTTCAACCAAGATCCATCTGATATCAGTAATGATATCCATTGTTCCACATCTTCTTTTGAATATGGCTTGAATTTCTGGCAGCAATTTGTCAGTATATTGCTGCAACCATTTCTGAATTATCTTCAGAAAAACTTAATTGCATGTGATATTAATGATATAGTTCAAAGATTTCCACATTTCACTATGTCACCTTTCTTTGGATTGGACACAAATATTGGTCTCTTTTCGTCAGTTGGCCAAGTAGCTAGCTTCCAAATTTCTTGGCATTGACAAGTGAGTGCCTCCAGTGTTGCATCAGTTAAAACATTTCAATTGGTATTCTGTCAATTCCTGGAGCCTTGTTTTTCACCAGTGCCTTCAGTGCAGCCTGGACTTCGTCCTTCAATACCACTGGTTCTTTGATCACATAGTACCTCTTTATGGTACAGTGACTCCGTGTATTTCTTCCATCTTCTTTTGGTACTTCCTGCATCATTCAATATTTTACTCATAGAATCCTTCAATATCTCAAGTTGAGGCTTGAATCTTCAGTTCTTTCCATTTGAGAAATGATGAGTATGTTCTTCCCTTTGAGTTTTCTAACTCCAGGTATTTGCACATTTCATTATAATACTTTACTTTGTCTTCTTGAGCTGCCTTTTGAAGCTTCCTGTTCAGCTTTTTTATTTCATCATTTATTCTAGTTGCTTTACCTTTTCTACATTCAATAGAAAGTTTCAGAGTCTCTTCTGACATCGGTTTTGGTCTTTTCTTTCTTCCCTGTTTCTTTAATGACCTTTTACTTTCTTCATGTATGATGTTCATATCCACAACTCCTCTGTTCTTAGGTCATTAGTGTCTCATGCATCAGATCTGTTCTTGATTTGGTATTCAGATTTAAGTGGTATAGACTCAAGATCATATTTTGGCTCTCATGGACTTGTTTTAATTTTATTCAGTTTCAACCTGAACTTGCATGTGAGTAATTGATGGTCTATTCCACAGTTGATCCCTGGCCTTGTGTTAACTGATGATATTGAGCTTCTCTGAAGTCCAGGTGTGATGCTATAGGATAAGCATCACTTACTGTACTGCTAACTGCAAGGTCGGAAGTTCAAAGCCACCAGTTGCTCATTGGGAACCCTATACAGGATTGTTATGAATCAGAACTGATTCTAAGGCACTTAACCACAACAATTGAGCTTCTCTATTATCTGCTTCCACAGATATAGTCTATTTGATGCCTGTGTGTTCCATTGGGGGAGGTCCACTTGTATAGTTGCCATTTATGTTGAAATAAGTCAATGGTCTTGCAAAATTCTTTCATGAGATCACCAGTATCATTTCTTTCACCAATACTATGTTTTCCAACTATTGATCTTCCTGTTTGTTTCCAACTTCCACATTCTAATCACCAGTAATTAACAATGCATCTTGATTGCATGTTTGATCAATTTCAGACTGAAGAAGTTGATAGAATTCTTCATCACTGCCTATAGAAGTTAGTGCGTAAGTTTAAGTAATAGTGGTATTAACTTGTCTTCCTTGTAGGCCCACAGATGTTATCCTGAAAAGCCCATTTTGATAATGAATGCAATGCTACTCCTCTTCTACTTCCTCTCCTTCCTAGTCTGTATTAGTCTGGAAGCTCTGCTGAAATCTGTCCCCCATGGGTGATCCTGCTGGTATTTAGCTTCAGGTGGTGCTGTAGGATTAACAATAAGCTGCAAACGATAAGGTCGGCAGTTCAAACCCACCAGCTGCTCCTTGGAAACCCTATACAGGGTCACTATGAGTCGGAACTAACTTGAGGGCACTTAACAACAAGAAGCATAGCTTCCAGCCGCACAGTACAACAAACTGACAGAGGAGTGGTGGCAATGATTGATAGATAGATGTGCATATATATCAATGTATATACATTTTAAAGTAAGTGTGTGTGATTTACTAACTATGTTGGCTAATAATACTTAGACATAATGACTCCTATAGCAATGAGCTCTGGTAGCATAGTGGTTACGAATCGGGCTGCAAACCTTAAGGTCAGCAGGTCGAGACTACCAGCTGCTCCATGGGAGAAAGATGAGGCTTTCTGTTCCTGTAAAGATTTACAGCCTTGGAAATCCTGTGCAGTGTCACTATGGGTCAGAACTGACTTGACGGCACTTAACAACAACAACATAGCAATGAAAATACCTAGTGCCCTATTTTGATGTCTAAATATTATTCTTCACTAAGGAGCTTCATGGGTGGACATGGAAATATAGTGTGAACTTGGAACATTAAGTTATACCAGAAAATATAAATGTGCTAAAAATAAATAACTAAATTATAGAAACATGTCAAACGACTGTCAAGAGACTTTCACTGATCAAATCCTACAACAATTACATGGGACAGAGCAAAATTCCCCATAGGATTTCCTCAATGATAATGTTTACAGAGCGGAGTCCAGGTGTGGTGCTGTAGGATAAGCACTCAACCACAAGGTCAGTTTGAACTGCAAGGTTGGTGGTTCAAACTAATCAGCCACTCCTTGGAAACCCTATATGGGGTCACTATGGGTCATAACCGACTTGATGACACTTAACACCAACAGTGTTTACAGAGGAGTCCTGGTGTGGCACTGTAGGATAAGCACTGGACGGTAAAGTCAGTTTGAATAGCAAGATTGGTGGTTCAAACTCACCAGTAGCTCCTCAGAAACCTTATACAGGGTCACTATGAGTCAGCACCTAACAATAATAACATGTATATGTATCTATGTGTGTGTGTACGCATATACACACACAGAGAAAGAGGACAATGAAGCAAATAGATATATTGAAGTTCTTGATGCTAATTCTGCAAGTTTTCTGCAAGTATGAAATGAAAATAAAATTTAAAAAAATTAGTTGACTCTGGAATCTTTTTAAACATAGAGTAAGGATGAAAGTATTTTTTACTCCATTTTCATACCTCAAGACTCATGGAAAAACATAGAAACAAGATGTCATCTTCAATGAGTCAAAGCTTTCCAAATCTGTGAGATCCAGACAGAGAGAAGTGAGTATGCTGATAGCCAACACATGTGTTATTAGTTGGGTTTCCCAGGAAACAGAATCTGAGACAAAGACAAAAATGCAGGACTTTTATTAGAGAGTGATCTTGAAAGCAACACCGATAGAAGGAAGTAAAAGAAAGTAAAGTTGATATAAGAAGAAACTGAACATAATGCTGTCTCCACAAATGTCTGTCTTTCCCTAGGAATCTCTGGAGCTGATATGACCCTTCAGTAATGTTCCAAGTTAAGGCAAAGGGGAGGAACCTCTTATCCCTTCACCAGCCAGTCATTGGATGCAGGAAGGGCCATGACCTTGGACTGATTACACTTTTCAGACTATAGGCAATTCCAAAGAATGTTTACTCCTCAAGGTTGCCTACTAGCAGTACCCCCAGCAATTAATCAATTAAGTCCTTGAGTTCCAAGTAGGATCTGAGCAGCACTTCTATTTCAATGTGACTCTTAGAACCTCTGAATGAGTAGGGTATATATTTCCCCAAAAGAGTCATATTGTAAAAGGATTCTTTGAAATTTGTTTGGTGCCTCAAAGACACATAGTTCAATGCCATGATCATTCTTATACCCTAAGCCCATGATTTAACTAACTAAAACAGGGCAATTCCAGAGGAAAGCAAGGTGAAGGGAGAATGGAAGGGGATCAGTGATGGCCATGTTACAGCAGAGGACACCTGGGACTTAAAGGGCTTCTGAAGGCTGACAACTGAGAGGAGAATTTTTTTCCAGAGCAAAGAAAGTAACATTAAATGATAGAATGTTGGAAAGTCCAACCTTCACTCTTTGTTTGTAAAGATAGTCCCCAACTTATGACATATTCAAGTTACAATAAAGCCTCACTTATGACCGACCATTTGGGGTTTTTTGTGCATCTTATCCTTAGTGGGAAAGGTGTGCGA
>NW_006408674.1:6507255-6518595 GCF_000296735.1 Chrysochloris asiatica
ACACAATGTTAAAACATATCTGAAGCTTCTAAGTAATTTTCCAACCTTCAAAGAAAAATAAAGATGGGATTTATAAAGATACTGACACCAAAAGGCAGTAATAATGAAAACCGTTTCACAAATGAAGCTTTCAACTTAAATCAGCTCACTTACAATGGAGTTGTCAGAATGGAATCCTATCATAGGTTAGGGACTACTTGTAGTTAGACAACACCATTCAAAGAAAAAGATGAAACATAAACTGAATATTTGCATAAAGTGAATTAAAACAGAGGTTATCTAAAGACATATAGGAAAAATTTAGACAAATAGTCCTCTATAACTCAATAAAATCATAAAGCAATATGATTTATCTTAAAAGAAAGAGACTTAAAAGAAGAGATCTAAGGGACAGAAATGCTCATGGATGAGATAAGACAACAGAAGACTTGTCTTATCTTTAGGAAAAGTAATGAAAGTAGACTTTAGGGCAATAGTGAGAGAAAAAGTACAATAGACCCATGTAAAGCCATCTCAAATCCAACGAAAGAGGGGGTCAGCTCCATTGGATACATTTAAGGAACTGATCAAAATAAGATTTCAAAATAAGGATATTTGAAATTATTGAGAAAACACAGATACAGAAAACAAAGATCAAAAATGTAATTAATTTGGTATTTCTAAAGAAGAAAACAAGAAAAAGATCAAGCTATTAAAGAAAATAAATGGGCTGAATTAGACTTTTTTGAACCTGAAAATAAAAAAAAAACCAAAGGAAAAAAATGAAAGAGCATCACTGACAGTCAACATGTCCTGATGAAGATGTGTCTTCCAAACTTAGAAGATAAGAGAGAACCCTAGGGGATCCAGATGGGAAAAGCCTGTCATGAATGTGGACAGTGCAGAGCATCTACCTGACCTCCAATTTCTGAAAAATTGTAAGGAAAAGAAAATAAAACTCAATAGTTTTATAACCAGCCAAAATGTCTTCCAAATGAAAAAGAGCAGAGCAAAAATCTCAAGCATGCAAATAAGATCTTAAGAAATACAGCTCCCAGGGAACAAGCAACCCAGAAATGGAAAAGTAAGTTGAAATAATTTATGGTGACCATTGGAGTCATTTGGACTCCTGGTGTGACACTATAGAATCACCACTGGACTGTGACCCACCAGCTGCTCCTCAGAAAACCTATACAGGGTTGCTATGAGTTGGAACCAACTCGACCGCACTTATCAACAACAACAATAAGCAGAAAGGAAAGAGCCAATAAAGAATAAAAGAAGACAGAAAAGGTAGTTGAAGAACAAGGTCTCAGAAAAGACCGAATTCAGAACTGGAAGTAAGATTAGCCTGAGAAGGAAGCAGATCTACTCCTGAGCTAAGCAGGACACTGAACATGAACTGCTTTTAAGTAACAAGCAAGAAAATCAAACCGCTTACTCATGAACATGTAAAACCATCTAAAACTGTTTATAAATTGAAACAAAATGTTCTGCTGTTCCAAATCCTAGTTTATTGTATGACTTGCCAACATAGGTGAGTTTCTTTGACGTGCTACAGAAGACATCAGAAAAAATGGGAAGAGCAAGAAGGTGGTGCTGTAGACCCCCTAACATTTGTGGCTGGGTTTGTCATGAGTCCCGGTTGGGCTCCTGTACCAAACACTGAAATGGTGGGACACCCAGGTTGTGACTTGTCTTGGAATCCCAACAATGCAGTAGTCCACCTATTGTCAATTTTGAATTCGCCTTTGATGCTAAATCCAAAGATGTGTAACAGCCCACACGTACTGACAACAGCATTTCTTTTACTTCATTAATAAAATGTTCTGTATCACTTCAGCATGCGCTCAAGATGCTCAAAACCAATTGATTTTATCAAACCAGGTAGCAGTAAGAAGTGTGGTAGAAGTGAGCATAGGTTAGCCACAGGAACTGCCTGAGATTTCTAGTCTTTTCTTCTTGCTTTGTCTTGAAGGTAAGTTTTACAGCATGAGTAAAGCTTCCCTCCCCCTTCCTGTGTTGTTGTTATATGATGTCCAGTTTGTTCCAGCTCATAGCAAACTGTGTACAATGAAGGAAATACTACACCATCCTCACAATGATTGTTGTGTTTGAGCCAACTTCTGCAGCCGCTGTCTTAATCCATCTGTTGAGGGTCTTCCTCTTTTGGGCTGGCCCTCTACTTTATCAAGCATGATGTCCTTCTCCAGGGACTGGAGCCTCTTGACAAAACATCCAAAGACAAGACATACAAAGTCTCAGCATCCTGCTTCTGAGGAACAATCTGGCTGTACTTCTTCCAAGACAAATTTATTCATTGGTTTGGAAGTCCATGTAATATTCTTCACCAACACCATAATTCAAATGCATCAATTCTCTGGTCTTCCTTATTCATTGTCCAACTTTCACATGTGTATGATGTGATTGAAAATGCCATGGTTTAGGTCAGACAGACTTTAGTCCTCAAAGGGACATCTTTCTTTCTTCTTTAGAACTTTAAAGAAGTCTTTTGCAACAGATTTGCCAAATGCAATAGGTCGTTTGCTCTTCTGACTGCTCCCATAGGCATTGATTGGGATCCAGGGAAAATGAAATTCATGACAACTTCAATCTCTTATCCATTTATCATGATGTTGTTTACTGGTACATTTGTGAGGAATTTTGTTTCCTTTCTACTGAAGTGTAATCCATGCTTCACACTGTAGTATACATTTATGGATCCTATTTCAAGAAGTTGTAGATTTTTGCCTTCTTTTTCACGCCATTTTCTTTTACAAAATCACTTGACCACCTCAGCATTATTGCAATTTGTACAGGACAATTCTTTGTTGTGGGGACAAGGAGCCGAGTACTCTCCACAGCAGGATATTTCATAGCATTCTTGACTTCTATGCACTATACAACAGTAGAATCCCTTAGCCTCTGAGAGAGTTGTGACATCAAAAATATCTCCAGACGTTACCAGATGTCTCCTCAGGGTCAAAATTTCCTCCCCTTGACAACCACTATCTTAGGCTGAAATTGTACAGATTTTTTTTACTGATTTAAAACAAATTATAACTGCTACACCCATTATAATCTGTTTACTCCAAATTCAAGACTTCCGTAAAAACCTGGGTGAGTGTAATCCCAACTCTTCAGGCATCTGTGCATCTCTCTGTGTGTACACAGTACAAAGCCTTATTGATCGGTTCTTTCGTAGATTCCATTATCCATTCATATTTTGACTCTAAGAGATGTTTGCTCAAGTCACTTCTGCTGTGTCTAATGGTCTTCATAATTTAAAAGCTTCCTGCCAGTTGGCATTCTCCACTATTGAATGTGGTGTTCTGGAAAAAGTATATTGCTTTTGTATGAATATGGTTTGGGTCCCCCACCCCAGTCCAAACTTTTGGGTGCCATCTTGTCTACAAATAAAATAACTGAGTTTGAGAGTTTGTGTTCACATGTTTGCAGTTTTATTGCCATGGAGACGCAGATCAAATAATTCCTTGTGATATGGCTACATTAACAGAAGCAGGACCAGGGACTCGATTTCTGGATTGAGAATATTTTGTCCCTCTTTTGCTTTATCCTTTCCATTCTCATTAAAAAAAAAAAAAAAAAAAAAGATTTAGGATGCTTCTAAAGTTTAGTCAAGTTTTGAAGTTCTACTAGTGTTTGGAGCTCTGGAAGTGTAGTGGTTCCAAATCGGGCTGCTATTCTCATGATTAGCTATTCAAAACTACTAACTAGTCTGTGGGAGAAAGATGAGGCTTTCTGCTTCCGTAAAGATTTACAGCCTCGGAAACACTGTAGAGGGTTGCTATGAGTTGGAACCAACTCCACGGCACATAACAACAACAAAAGTGTTTGGAAGTCCACTTGCATCATGCCATATTAGTAGTAAGCCATGTTTTACTTCATAGCTCTGGTAGCATAGTGGTTATGAGTCGGGCTGTGAACCTCAAGGTCAGCAGTTCAAAACTACCAGCAGTTCTATGGGAGACAGATGAGGCTTTCTGCTCCCATAAAATTTTACAGCCTCAGACACCCTATGCAGGGTCGCGATGAGTCATAACTGACTCCACTACCAGGAATAATTTTGTAATCCGGACATGCTTTCATGTAGTAGAAGTTGGCCCTCTTAATTTTGCTTAAGAGAGGAAAAAAGGATGCATGTTTAGCACTCATTTGCCTGTAAAAATATAGAAATTTAGTAAAAGCCTCTCTTCGGACTCAACTGCTTTTCTATCTGCCTCATCTCCTAAAACTGCACCACATCTTCCGTGTGTTCTAATCTTACCAGCCAGCTCACTCTACATCCAACTCACATCGTCTGTTCTGCTGCTTACTCAGGCCATGGAATACAAAAAAGAAAATGAAGGCATATACAGAAGGAACTAAATCACAAAGCAGAGAAGAGTATGTGGGCCATGCCAAAGGTATCAGTTAAAGATGTTGTTGTTGTTGCTAAGTGCCATGAAGTCGGTTCCGACTCACAGTGACCCTGCACAGGGTTTTCGAGGCTGTAAATCTTTATGGGAGCAGAAAGTCTCATCTTTCTCCTGTGGAACCGCTGGTAGTTTCGAACTGCTGACCTTGAGGTTCACAGCTCGATTCGTAACCACTACGCTACCAATGAGGATATATTCACTCTAGATTGATTTTATTTGGTGAGGTCCTGAAGTATCTGTTGCTACCTGTCCAGGACTCCTGGTGTGGCGCTGTGGATCAGCACTGGACTACAAACCACAAGGTCAGCACTTCAACCCACCAGCTGCTCCTCAGAAATCCCATATAGGGTTGTTATGAGTCAGAACTGACTCGATGGCACTTAACAACAACAACATCTGTCCTCAAAATGTTAAGGCATAATTTAGTGCCTTCAGCTGTTATTGCTTGGTTGAGGGTGACCCTGAAGTTTACTTAACGAATAATGTCCTATAGCTAAAAGATCCTCCCTCTGTAAGCCCAAGAGAAAGGTAGACTTTGATAAACTGCTTCCCTTACTAGACTCAAATGTGGACACCTCCACCTCCTGTCATGTTCCCTTTGAGGTGAGCGTCTGCTACGGCATTGCGTGACACACAACAGGAAGTATGTATCATCCAAGATGTCCCCTGGAGTTGTACCTTTTTAATGTTCTCTTCTCCAGCAGTCTGCCAATAGTAAGTTCAAACACTGAAGACACTTCAGTGTGGTGTGAGGGAATTAAGAGATAGGTCAAGCGTATTCTCTGTAAGTGTGACATTCTCCTTCATTAGGTTCTGACCCTTCAGACTTGAGATCTTCAGGGAAGGTCACAAAGTTCTTTGGAGGAGCATATTTTAGTTTACTTTTCTTCTTTTCCTGCTTGGCTTCAGATTCACCTCTATGGCAAAGAATGCTAATTGTGTCCTAATAGTCATTCTCTTCTTCTTAGAATAATAGAACTCCCTGAGTTTTAACTGGGCATGATCATAAGTTCGAGATGGCATTCCCCAGATTGCCTTGCTGGGTATGAACATGTGATTAAGTTCCACACGATGGGGTCTGAGAAATTATGGGTGTAGTTTCCAGGAATCATCTTGGGCACCTCTTTCTTCATCACAAAGTTCTGTTGATTTTACCTCCTCAATTCCTCTCACTTTCTTCAAGTCTACATTACAGATCTATTGTTGTTGTTAAAAGCCATCGTGTCGGTTCTCACTCACAGCGACCAAGGAGCGTCCTGTGAGTTCGAACCACCAACCTTATGGTTCAAACCGACCTTGCAGTCCAGTGCTTTATCCCACAGTGCCACACAGCTCTATTACAAGCCACATATATTACCCCCTAAACTCCATCAACACCGCCATCTTCCCCCCACCATCCCTAATGCTGTCTCCACACAGGTGCAAAGCGACTTAAGATACAAACCTATCTCCACCACAATGCCTACTTTAACACACTTCAGCACTCTAGACCTCTTCACATGGCCCACGAAGTCTGACAATTTTACCCTACCTTCCTTTCCAGACTGTGCCCTCACTCTCTGCTTTTGTCTCCTTGACCAACTTTCCTTTGTGCACATGGAACTATCATCTCCTGTTACCTCAGCCTGGAATGAGCACCCTCCACCCCCTGGCTCTAATTGGAATCCCTGGGTGGCACAATCAGTGAACTACCAACCTAAAGACTGGCAGTTCAAACCAACTCAAAGGCACCTCAGAAGAAAGGTCTGGCAATCTAATTCCAAAAAAGTACTGTCTTGAAAACCCTATGGAGCAGTTCTACTGTGATCCATGGGGTCATCATGAGTTGGAATCAGCTGGTTTGTGTTTTTGTTTTTCCCCATTGAAGCCAAGCTAACTGCTACTCATTCTTAGGTTTCAGCTCAAGCAAAGCTTCAAGGGTACATTCTCCTGCCAAAAGGTTCAAACTGGACCAAGCATTATGTCACAGTATGCCCATTGTAACGCTTGTGACTTTGACAAGTTTATATTCACTTGTGTGATTTTTTTTTTATTGTTTCTATGTCCCCCAGAGGACAGTAAAAGAACCCTGATGGTGCTGTGGTTAAGCACTTGGATGTGAAACAAAAGGTCATCAGTTCGAACCTACTAGCCACTCTCCAGGAGAACGATGTGGCAGTCTGCTTCCATAAAGACTGGGTGGTGGCGATGATTATGTGCTGTGGAGTTGGGTTTCTGGGGCTGGTAGCGTTGTGGTTATGAATTGGGCTGCGAACCTTAAGGTCAGCAGTTCGAAACTACCAGCTGTTCCACAGGAGAAAGATGAGGCTTTCTGCTCCCGTAAAGATTTACAGCCTGGGAAACCCTGTTCAGGGTTGCTAAGAGTCGGTTCCAATTCCACAGCACATCACCACCACCACCAAATATTTACAGGAGCAAAAACTCTGTCTCATCTTTCTCCCGCAGAGTAGCTGGTAGATTTGAACCGCTGATCTTCTGATTATCAGCTCAATTTGTAACCCACTATGCTACCAGGGTTCCTCCCATAAAGATTACAGCCTTGGGAACCCTAGGGCGCAGTTCTAGTCTGTTCTACAGACTTGCTCTGCGTCAGAATCGACTCAGTGGCAATGCGTAGGGTTGGGTTGAGTTGGGTTGGGTTTTCCAGAATATTGTAACTTTCATGAGAACAGGGACTATGCCTGTTTTCATTCACCTTCATATCCCCAGTGCCTACTTCAATTCTGGAAGGTTCTATCTTCTTAATAGCATTGAGATAAAGCCAATTTTCCTCATATGCACAGTCACTGCTTTGCTTCAGTCTATCTTCATCTCTTCCTTGTACCAAAGAAACCAGACTCTGACTTGTTTGGATTTGAATCAACTAAAGGAAGATGGTGAAAGCACTGGACTGCTAACCGAACTGACTCAATGGCACTTAACAACAATAACAACAAAGTGGCAGTGGGTCTGCAGAGAAGGTGGTTTGTTGTTAAGTATCATTGAGTCGATTCCGACCCATAGCGACCCTGTATAGGGTTTCCGAGGAGGAGCAGCTAGTGAGCTTGAACTGCCGACCTTGTAGTTCAAAGGGCTTTGCAGTCTGGCGCATTAACCCACAGCGCCACACCACGACTCCAGAGAAGGAGGAGGACCTGGGATATGTTGTGGAAACAGAACAGTAGGACTTACTAAGAAAGTAGATGAGGCAAGAAGAAGAAAGGGAGGAATCAAGACCTCTAATTTCCGAAGATGCCTTGATCCTAATTCCTTACTTTCTGGGTCTTTGTCATCTGATCTCTGATTGCCTCTCAAGTCTCATTGGTCTCCACTTTCCATTTCCTCTTCTATACCCTCTTCCCAGTTCCAAGCTGTAGCCACAATGAGTAATGTGCTGGTCTCCTGACTCACCACACTGTCTCTGTCTGCTGTGCCGCATTCCTCCCCTGAGACCTCACGCACTCACTGGTCCCTCATTCTTACCACCTCAGAGTTGCCTCCTCTGCGTAGGTGCCTCCCCCGTGTGTTCTCACTGCATCCAATACTGACCCCATCGTAACCTACTATCTGTCATTGTAATTTCCGGGGGTGCAGGGGCGTGTCATATCCATTGTCACAGCCCCCCAACCTAGCACAGTGCCTGGCATGTAGTGAAATTCCAATACGCATTGAATAAATGCATATAGAATACGGTACCAAAGGATCCCTGGTTGTGTAATGGTTAAACACTCAACTGATAACCAAAAGGTCAGTGGTTTAAACCCAGCAATGGCTCCACAGGAAAAAGACGTGGCTGTCTGCTTTCATAAGGCCTTAGAAACCCTGTGGGCAGTTCTGCTGTATCCTACGGGGTCATTATGAGTCAGAATCCATTCGATGTAGTGGGTTTAGGTTAATTAGGTTACCAAAGAGGATCAGAGAGAGGAACCAACTTTCTCAAGATCGATAACTATTAAGTGGCAGAGCTAGGATTCAAATCTATATAATCTTTCACTTCCTCATCCTGCCTTCCGAAGGAGAAAATAATGAAAATAAGGTGCCCGTTGTGAGTCACGGAGAGAAATTTTAGGAGAGCATTTCTGTTGCTTTCTCCCTTCCCAGAGATGGCATTGATGGACAAAAGGGAAGGGCTAGGGAAAGGTGGGCTGAGTGATGAGCCACTGCAGGGCAGGATGGGATTTGTTCTGGACAGGTGTGGTAGTGGGGACCCAAGGCAACCAGGTGGATGTGGGAGGGCAGTGGACCCAGATGACACATTCAGCCTGGAGCAGTCCAGAACTGGAATGGAGAAAATGGATGTTTCAGATGCAAAACCATAGACATGTTAGACTTACAAGGGCCCTTCCCGAATAATGAGTCTGTCCGATCTCTTGTGCTGTCCATCTGCAGCGCATCTCAACGCTTCAGCTGAATGTCCATCACTGTAGGTTTTTAATGAGCCCCTAGTCCCCCTTTGAAAGAGAGCAGTTCTGCCAAATTGTTTTGGGGGAAAAAAATCTAATTTGTTTTTATCCTACCATGGACATGCATCTGGCATTATCATTGAAAATGTATCCTATGTGTAAGCAGGTAGTATATGGGTATTTGTCTATTTCACAAGGTTGTTCTAAAAATCCACAGACATCTACTTTGGGGGTTTGAACATGGAAATGTTTTTTTTTAGATATTTAAAAAGGTGAGTCCTACATGCAATCCTATACTTCTAAACAGCTCTGGGAAAAAGTTGTCTCAGGACTTTGCTTTCTTACTGCTTGCTACTATACCTCTGTCCTGTGAAAAATGTGGGGTTTTATTTGAAAATTAGATCCTTGGGTTAATTTAAAGATTATGCCAAGTGTATGTTCCAAATCCACTCCTTCCATCTGACCTGCAGGAACACATCTGCTCCATGCTAACCCCACCCTGACTTCTGGCTGTGGCACATGTCTGGTTCCTTTGATTAAAGAGAAGAGTTTGTTAGGATGTCATGTACAGTATATCAAAGGAGATCAGGCATCCGTCTGCAAGTCAGATGACAAAAGGAACAATCAGGCTGGGTACAGCTAAGCAGACATTGTGAAGAGTCAGCTCAGAGGAATGAGTCATCCTTTGGAAGAGTGTTCGTTAGTGGTGGTTTTGGTAATAATCACGCACAAATCCCAAGGTCTGCAACATTCAGAGAGACAAAGTAATTCCCCAAACATTCATCTGTCCTGAGCACAGGATTCCAATCATGGCAAGCATAGTGAGTACGATCTCACAACATTTGGCAACAATTTTCCAAACTCGGATTTGTCCAGCTGTTCTGTCAATACATCTAGATTAAGAAAGTGCTTTACCTTTAATCAAAGCATGATGAAAAGCTTTTGTTTCAGAATAGGAAGACTTCCCAGGAACAGCATTGCCTTTGTATTTGAATCAAAATACACACTGTTTTCTAGTTTGTTTTGTTTTGAAACCTCCATAGGTATTGGAGTCTTCCACGTTGCATTTTCTGTAACTTAGCAGATGTCATTATGGGTCGGAACCAACTCGCCAGCACTTGACAACAACGAGAAGATGTCAGGACGACAGCTGTCCATCTTGGTGCTGAAAGATGGGGAAGACAGAGACTGCTAAGACCTCATTGAAGTCCTGGTGTGGCACGGTAGGCTAAGCACTGGTCTAACTGCTCCTCAGAAACCCGATACAGGGTCACTATGAGTTGGAACCAACTGGACAGCACTTAACAACAAGTTCTCTCTACTCACAGTGCTGCACCCTGGGGGCTTTAGTTTCTTCTAGAAGCTCATAGAGATGCAAAATCTTGGGCCCCACCCCAGAACTTCCAGATCAGAGCCCACATCATGGTTTAGGAGGGTCAGCTTTATAGGTCCAAAGGCTGGACAGTTTTAAACATTACATTCTTTTTATTTTCATGGCCAGATCTTTTTTTAATAAAGGAAATGAAAGACATTTAAAATTTACTAGGAACACAAAAGCTGGTATTTTATAAAATGATTTGTGTTACACTCATTCTTCAAAACACACTTACTAAGGTGACTAAAACCAGTTTCTGTCAAATCGATTCTGACTCATGACAAGCCCATGTGTGTCAGAATAGACCTATGCTCTTTCAAAGGCTGATATTTCAGAAGTAGATTCCCAGGCCTTTTATCCAAGATGCTTCTGATTAGACTTGAACTACCAACCTTTCGGTTAACAGCTGAGTGCCTTAACTGTTTTGCCACTGTCGTATGGGTCAAACCCAGTACTAGAACCTAGGATATAACAGTGGATGAGAAAGGGTCTGTCCCCTTGGAACTTAAATTTGACTACAGCAGACATATTTCAGAGAAAATCATTTTACTCAATCTTCAGCAACATGTGCCTTTTCTCTAAAGCTTCATGTTTTCCCAAAAGCCCACATCCACTCTGTTTTCTGCTATGCCATCCATTAGCAAACAGTATCATGAGTGGAGAGTCATCTGTGTGCATGGAGGAGCTCCTGTGTGGCTTGTGGGTTAATGTGGCTTCAGTGGATCCAGAAGTTCTGGATTCCATTAACTTTTTAAAATTCTGTTCTGCATTTCCCCCCTTTTGATCAGGAGTTTTCTACTGACTTGTTGATTAAAAGGTTCAGAAATGGTAGCTAGGTACCATCCAGTGCTTCGGTCTCTATGGCAGTGGAGATAGTTGTTCATGGACCTAATCAGCTATTTTGATAAGCTTTACAAGAGCTGATTAGGCACAGAGACAAGGAAGTATAAATGGGAAAAGATAAATACCATGCCCCATGAAGGTTAGCAAGGAAGTGAGGAACTGAAGCTGAAAAGAGACGAAGCTCTTCCCCCAGAGCTGACAGAGAGAACGTCCCGTAGAACCAGTGACCTGAATTCACATTTCTAGCTTTTTCCTAAACTGTGAGATTTCAGTTTATTAAAGTCACCTATTCTGCTATAGCAGCCAACTAGGAAACTAAGAC
>NW_006408674.1:6518960-6520951 GCF_000296735.1 Chrysochloris asiatica
CCTGTCATTCTTCTGTACTAGAAATTAATAAAAAGAGAAAAAAGTCACAGCCCACAGCCCAGTTCTCTGGCCTCCCCATCAGAGATGAACTCTGATGCTAATCTGTGTGCTCCTGAAAAAAACACAGGGCGAGTCGTTCCTAGGAGAGCTTGGTCCTACTGGCCAAACAATGAGTGGCTGTGGGTAGGGGATCAGCCAAGGCTGTTTCTCACATATTCATTGTTGTTTTGCAATAATAAACTGGAGGGTTGTTGTTGTTGTGAAGTGCTGTCAAGTTGATTCCGACCCATAGCGACCCTATATAGGGTTTCAAAGGAGCAGCTGGTGAGCTTGAACCACCGACCTTGCAGTTCAAACGGCTTTGCAGCCTGGCTCATTAACCCACAGCGCCCCACCAGGACTAAACTGGAGGGTACTAGGAGTTAATCTAACCTCATTGGAGTTGTTTTTAGTATCAACTCTTCCCAGATTTTGACATGTGCTTGTTTGTTATCCTGAGTTCCTGAAGCTGGGAGAGATTTTTCTCCTACTTGTATCTTTTCACGAATATTTAGTAGACCTATAGGAAAGGAGTCCTGGTGTGGCGCTGTGGGCTAATGCGTCAGACTGCAAGGTTGTTTGAACTGCAAGGTCGGTGGTTCAAGCTCACCAGCTGCTCCTTGGAAACCCTATACGGGGTACTATGGGTCAGAATCAACTTGACGGCACTTAACAACAACAACAACAATAGGAAAGGACGACTAGATGCTTTTCCTTTACTCCATCAGTTTCTCCAAAATTCAGGGGACTATCTTTATAAACTAAAATTAAACAAATATTGATGGAAATCAGTTCTTAATGCCCAAACTTTAGGAAGTACCTAATTTATTTTTATGTGCTTTTTCTGCCTTCTTTTTATAGTGAAAATATACATCAAAACATACATCATCATCTCAATAATTTCTACATGAACAATTCAGTAACATTAACTATATCTTTCAAGTTGTGCAACCATTCCACTCCTTTTCAAAACCACTTCACTACCTTTAACAGAAACTTCAGGAGTCCTGGTGTGGTGCTGTGGGCTAATGCGCTGGATTGCAATGTCAGTTCGAACCCCAAAGTCAGCGGTTCAAGCTCACCAGCCGCTCCTCGGAAACCCTATACAGGGTCGCTATGAGTCAAAACCGACCCCACGGCACTTAACAACAACAAAACATAAACTTAATGCTCCCTAAGCAAAAATGTCCAAGGAGTTATTTACTTTAAAACAAAAGCCAAAAATACGTTAAATGACAAAAGGCAGAAGAAGTGCCTCTATGTATGAGAACAAAACAGAGATTTTCTGTGTTCTTCATGTATTATTTTCTTCCTTTTTGGTGTAATGTCTCTTCTAGCCATGGTCTATAACTGCCACCAAACAACATTTTTGCCCTGCCAGGTCTGGGTAAGAGAAGGTATCAATAGGATGACGCAATTCCGCTGTGGATGTTAATAGAGTTCATTATAAACTGTAAAAATGTAAAATGCTAACATAGGTATAAAATGAGCCATCTGAGAAGCAGGAGAGGGTATCTCATTACCATCAATGCAGCAAAGCCAGCAATGGAGTGTGTCCTTTAGACCCTGAAATCCCTGCACACTGACCCTCCTCAAACCAGGGACAAGAAGAGCAGCAATAGCAGAACCAAGAACCAGAGCACCAGACACAGTGGTGGGACTCCCAGCACACGGAACAAGGAGAGCTGAGTGACTTTGGGCAGCGGGCTTGCTTGCAGAGTGGAGTGCATCCAGGACTTAAGTGGGGGAACTAGGTTTGCTGACATACCAAGCCAGAGCCAAGTGTCTTTAGGCTGAGGCTTACAGTGGAGTGGTGTGCCCTGTGGGCAGTTATCAGCAGCCCTGAAACGAGCTTTGTAACATTCCCCAGGAACAGAGAGATGTGCCTTGGGCATGACTGAGGAGAGGTTGTCCTGATCAGGAAACATGCCCTAAGCATGTGTGATCAGTTT
>NW_006408674.1:6521556-6528794 GCF_000296735.1 Chrysochloris asiatica
AACAACAACAACTATGTCTCAGATGCTAGTTTCTAGGTCAAATAAAAGTGATCTCTATCCTCAAGAAGTTTTTCAGCTAGCAGTTACCACTGCTGTCAACTTGGGATGTTTGCTCTAATGCAGTAAGGCATGAAAAAGAAATGAGGAGTGATGTTTGGAATAAAAATTTAACTACAGAATTATTTTGGATGTCTTAATTGCATCAATTAACATTAGCATTAGGTGTGGACATACATCTAGGCCTGTGGACTGATATTTGGGAGCAATGACTTGTTTTTTACCCTGAAATTATAGTACTTGTGATATAACAAAGAGGTTCTATTCACAAGGTACACACAAGACTAGGAAAAACATGACCCCCAGGAATAACTTACAATAGCTCCAAATGCACCATTATCCCACATTGGCTCTGGGAGAGACGTTCTTCCAAAATTTGAGTGTGAGCAAGACATGCCCAGTTTGCTAGAACAAGAACCCACAAAGATCATTCTAAGGTAAACGTCTAAAAGATCTTCCCTATCCCCTCTTTTAGGGTCGCAATAATATTCTCCCCTTGCCACAGTTGCTGGTATAAGAGACTACTTCAAGACTATTTTCCTGAATAAACAAACAGTGGTATGTATACACAATGGAATATTATGCTACCTTGAAGTATAATAAGGAAGCTGCAAGCCACCACATAACATGGATGAACCTTGAGGACATTATGTTGAGTGAAATTAGTCAGTCACAAAAGGAGAACTATTGCATAGGACCACTACTGTAAAAGTCTAAGAAAAAGAACCCATACTAAAGCGGGGGAAGGATTCTTTGCTGGTTATCGGGATGTGGGAAGGTGGAGCACAGAGTAGGGAATAGACACAGGATAGTTTGGGTGCTAGGGAGGGGGGCAATACACAAGAAAGGTGAGGGTAATGGAAGAACAAAGCAGATGGGAAAACAATTAGGCAGGTTTGCATGGGCTAAGTAGGAGAGAGGTAAATAATGATGTATGCACAACCTTGGAACAACAGGGCTCTAGGATACAGGGATTGAGACATGGTTGGAATAGGGGAAAGGGGATAATAATGTTAAAATGCTTGGCTGTCTTTTGAATTTTGGTTTCCCTGTCATACTATTATAAAACAGACACTTAAGGGGAAGAGAAAGTAATAGGCAGAAATATCACCATAGAAAGCTTGTAAATCCATCTTCTGCCTATAACTGATTGGAATACCTAAAAAGGGGATACAATGTGCCCAGTGAAGGAGGCTTCCTGTGGAGCCTCTGCATTACATAAGACCATAGGTGGAATCCTGAACAACATCCAGAATCTTCTGAGGTGGGAAATTTCCACTGGAAAGGACAAGCAGACAAGCCTGGAGCAGCTAGAAGAACAGAAGATACTTTTGAAAGAAAGACTGACAGGAAAAACACAAAACAATATAGGCATTCCAACTGATTACTACAAGAACAAGCAAGTTGCTCATCCAGAAGACATCAAGGCAAGTTGTCAGGTCCCCTCAGGGCAAACACCCTTCCAAGACTAAGACTCAATGGGAATACACCAGCAGACATGCACTCTGATTGGTGACCACGTTCACCACCCATAAGGGGAAGTGAGGGAAAAACAGCAATGAAGCTGCAAGTTAAGCCATACAATGTTCAATAGACTCCTGTGAACCCAGGTGGAGACCTGGTTGGCCAGAAGTGTGGCAAGACCTAAGGACTCTTGAGCCCAGAGTCAGCAACATAGCCACAGAGGACTAGAGTGGAGAGTGAAGCGTCCAGCTGATAAGAAGAGAGGGCATATGCATAAGAACACCCAGAGTTGCAGATAATACCCACTTGACCTGGCTTCAATGACTGAATGATCAGAACTCAACTAGAAGAAGAAAGAAGAGGGGGGGAAAAAAAAAAGTAACCTACTACAATTTGATGAACTTTACCTATATTTATGGATGTAGTAGCTCAAAAAAGGTAACAAATGTAGCGAGGATCATTCCCACCCCCTCGATACACAGAGTAGACAGGGATGAGCAATTTGGACATTGGCTACCCAAAGCATGGATATTTCAAAGCCAAGAAGTGACTGGCTTACAAGCTTTCAAGAGGGAACCTAGATCCAGAGGGTGTGGAGAAAGGTAGAATCTCCACTGAGTAGTATCCAATCTGTCTGGGCAGGTCTGATGAAAGGAGATGTGGATAGGTCTCTTGTGATACAATAGTGAATAATTGTTATCAGGACTGATTGTAAGGGTTGGAAATGTAAAGGTAGATATTTTGTAGCAAAAGGAGGGGAATGGTTGAGTTTTCAGTCTAGGAGTGGAGGTCCCTGGGACTGTCAAGGGAGAAGAACAGAGAGCAGGTTCCTACCCAGAGAAGCAGTGACACCAGAGATGGAGGTGGACATGGTGACATGAGAGATTGAGTGACTGGGGACTCTAGACCCAGAGAAGGACAGGGGCTGTGTGCTGATGACGAAGGGGCAGGCTTGCAGGGTATACGCTTTGGTTGGTTGATGATGCATGGAGGGGATTGTAACCATGGCAATTAAATGATATACAATAGGATGAATGTAAAGCTAATGTTCTCCCATGTAAACTATCACATAATTCACAATAAAACATTAAAAAAAAAAAAAGAATATTTTCCTGAGAAGAAACTCTGAGGCAGATACGGCAGGAAGGAGAGTCGATTCATTTTCCCCTGGTCCCTAAAATGTCACTACCTCACTATCTCCACTGCTCAGCAGAGGTAAGGGTCATTTGTTGAAGAAGGAACTGGACTTGTTTTGTGAGGCAACAGATGGTGGAGAAGGGGGCAGATCCTTGAGTATGTCCGCATTTCATGTAACATGAGACCATATCATGGTCACAGCTAACTTGCCATGCCATGTGCTGCCTCCGTAGTGACGTACTTTCCAGTGCTAGAACTGAAAACTGTAACATCTTCTGGAGATGTTACAGAGAGCTTGAGAGACCTTATAGTAACATCCTCACTAGCCATTCCTTACATCCACTGTACATAGTGGAGCTATGTGATTTGAATGCCAACCAGAACCAACCCAAACCCTTTGCCACAATGGTGCCTGAACAATCAGTCCTTGATATTCCCCAATGGGCACATTCAAATCTCTGAGCCATAAGGTAAGGAATGAGCTTCTGCGGGCGGGGGGGGGGGGGGGGGGGGGTAAAAAGGTCACTCACCTTTCTAGGAAAACTCCAGGAAGGGGTGTTCTCCCATCTTCTGGAGGCCACGGCGTGCATATGTGAAGCCAGAAAACACTGAAGCCATTTAGCCATCTTGATGAACCAACTTTTATGTTGAGATCTCAGTCCTATACTTGTGAATGTGATCCTGTTTTTATTTTGTTACATTAACAAGATCATACAGAATAGGAAGTCCAGGATTCCTGGTGTGGGGCTACAGGATCAGCACTGGATTGTGAACCACAAGGACAGCAGTTCAAACCCACCAGCTGCTCCTTGCAAACTCTATACAGGGTCACTGAGTCAGAACTGACTCAACATCATTTAACAACAATAACAACAGAGTAGGGTGGATCTTAAACCTATAAAAAGATCAGAATAGACAGAGACACACACAAGAAGAGATGCCATGTAACAACAAAGGCAGAGGAATCTGTAAGTGCCAAAGGAACACCACCAAGAATTGCCAACAAACACCAGAAAGTAAGAGAGCAAACCACAGAAGGATGAACATGGTCAGATATGGTTTGGATTTGGGCCCAAAATCAGTTTCTGTACTTTGAAGCCACCCACTTTGTGGTATTTTTAGTTACAGGAGCAGTAGGAAATGAAGACACCAGCTTTAGGATGAAGCTATCAGAAAGGATGAAGGTAAAGCTCAGAGATAGCAAGAAATCCAGCTCTTAGTTTTCTCACGAAGCCACTGGATTAGACTCACTTCCATACTGCTGGTATTCCATTATTTTAAAACAAAAAATTTTAAATCCACTTATTGTTTGAGCCAGTTTGAGATGGGTTTTCTATTTCCTTCCCTTGAGCAGATTGTGACAGAGGAGATTCTGTCCCTGGAAGAGAGCTGGGACCAGTTGACCTCTGAGGGCATGTTATATCGCCAAATATTTCACAGACAAGATAAACATCCCTATCAAAGATGATTCCTAGCAAGTAAACAACATATTTAACTCTAAATTCAAGAAGCCACGATGAATACTGTGATCCTCTGGGCATTAGGAGTTCTTTCTCTTCAAATAAATACTAGGGGGTTTCAAAAGTTCGTGGAAAAATCTCACTATCTTTTAATTCCATTTTTCCTTGACCTTTTTGAAGCCCCCTTGTATGTATTGCATAAATAACTGAAAAGGGTCCAGAAACAGACAGAAAGAGGGAGATGCTTGGCTAAGGTCTGTGATATTCACTATTTAACAATATGCTTCATTTGTCTAGTGTTTGACGCTGTCACAGCAAGGCCCCATTTACTTATAAATTTGGTCTTGTTTGGCAGTTGCAGCCCTGCTGTTTCTCAGATATGGCAGCATCCCAGCCATAAATGATGACTAACGTCTCAGAAGGCCTCTGCTCTGTCTTTCCCTTAAATCTCTTAAGACGACTTCCCACTGCTGTAGGTGACCTCCCTACCGTGTATATTTACACACCAGGGCCCATGCCAGAGCCCTGCAGCCAACTAGAGAAATGTAAGCTCTGGGACCCAAGATAACGGTTCCTAAAATAAATAGAGATAAGCAAAACCATGATGGTTCACATGGATATTTCCCCTCTGCCCTGGTTCTTTGATCTTCTCTGGCACAGAGGATGAACGGAATCTTGAACATGAATTTGAACCTAAGTTGCTTGTTAAGGCTCCAGAAATGCTGGGTCCTAATTCTTCTAGGATTTGAAGGTGTATTTTTCTTACAGGAAGAAATTTGGGGCATTCTGTAGGAAGGCTGGGGGGTGATCAGAAGTGACCTCAGCATTCACATCAGGGGAGGTATTAAGATAACTTCAGTAAATTCAATATTTCCTAAGTCCACACGTGCAAACAGGCACAAGAGCATGTGGTTCCAGGAGTCTCCAGAGGGTTCTTCTGAGGCATGAGTGTTTCTGCAGCAAGCCAAGGAGAAAGATTTGGTTCTATTTGGGAGAGAAGCCAAGAACTCCCTTTATGTTGAAACAAAAGACAATAGGATGAATGAAAAGAGAAGCCTTTCATTGTCCCCTTCTGGGCCTCCAGGTTCCCTAAGTGGCACAAATAGTTTGTACTCAACTGTGCAAAGGCACATAACAAATTGTGGATGACATTGCAAAGTAGAGAGATTCCAGAATACTGTGTTCATGTAGCACCTGTGCACAGACCAAGAGGCAGTTGTTCAAACAGAACAAGGGGATGCTACAGGTTTTAGCATCAGGGAAAGTGTGTTTCAGGTTCTATCCTTTCACCATACTTATACAATCTGTATGCTGAGCAATTCCAAGAAACTGGACTATATGAAGAAGAATTTGCCATCATTAACAACCTACCATATGCCTCTGACACAACCTTGAAACACTTACTGGTGATACACTACAGCCTTCAGTATGGATTGCACCGTAACACAAGCAAACAAAAATCCTTACAACTGAATACCAAATGATAAATGGAGGAAAGATTGAAAACGTCAAGGAATTAATTTTGCTTGGCCCACAACCAATGTCCATGAAAGCAGCATTTAAAAACTCAAATGACAAATTACATCAGGTAAAACTGCTGCAAAAGATCTCTCAAAACTGTTAAAAGCTAAAATGTCACATTGAAGACTAAGGTGTTCTTGACATAAGATTGACGTGTGGACTTAGGAATGACCTATGCCACTTCACAAATGCCTAGGATATCTATATTTATGTGTTCCATATTATTTCTGACAACTTTCAGTTTTCCTAGATTCATACTTCTTACATTCCATGTTCCGATCATCAATGGATCTTTATAGCTGTTTCTCCTCATTTTGAAATGTACCCCATCAGCAAGCACACAATTCACTTCTCTAACCTCTCCTCTGAAGTTCAGGGTACCAGGGTTTTCTTCTGTGTCTGTTTCACTTGGTCACTCATATCTTTGTTGTAGATGGTCTGAGTGGGGCATTTGTCTGGTCCACCATCTTACTGGAAATCTTCTTCATGGAGTTTTCTTGACTGCAAGCCTTTTTAAAAATAAACATTTTATTTTACCAAATATAAACATATTTTAAAAGTCAAATACCATACACCAACATTGTCATTTTCTAAAAAGAGAAAGCTCCAACAAAGGAGAAAGAACAGACCTTGACACTGAATAGTATGAGCAATATAAGTTATTCTAGGATCTGCTTAAGAGACATAAATTGGACAAATTAATTCTGTAAGCCTTCAGTATAAGAATTTCTTATAAATTTTCAGGCCATATGCCTTCTTCTTCTTCTCTATCTCTCAGCACAGTTGTATTTCTTTTTTTATTTTTAAAAAACTTTTTATTATGAATTGAGTGAAGGTTTACAGAGCAGATCATCAGTCTTACATTAAACAAATCATACACTTTGTTTCATCTCAAGACTGCAATTCCCTTATAAAACTTCTACCTTTAGGAGGCGGGGCTTGATGGTGGCTAGGGTGAAGGTGTTGTGAAGGTCGCCACCAGCAATAACTCAGAATTCCAGGCAAAAAAGAGGCAAGACAGAACTCCAAGACTCAGACCCACAGACATAGGAATAATTTAAAGGTTTGAAGGCTTATAGCCTGTGGGATTTGGAGCTGAGGTGGGAAATTGCGTACTTTTGAATCTGCCGGCCAGGCTAGGAGGCCTGAGCCCATATCCTGGGCAAGTCCAAGAGGCGGGACGAAATCAGGGCTGCAGAGAGGGCCACAGAGACGCCAAGGAAACCTTGGAAAGTATACTTTGACGATTTTGTATGATTCTGATTTTTTTTTCCTTTGGTGTTGGGTAATAGGGGCCCTCACAGTTTGCCCACCTACAGTCGGGTGAACAGAGGTGGGGGCTTAGCCAAGTGGCCAAGACCCACCCTCACCGCTGGCGGTTTCCTCTGCCAGGAATTCACACACTCTGCCCAAGCTGAGATGCGGATTTGGTTGGCCTTTTTACACTGGGTTGAGAGGGGTCCTGGTGTAGCGGAGTGGGTTGAGGCGCCGCACTGCAAATTCTTTTGAACTGCAAGGTCAGTGGTTCAAGCTCACCAGCTGCTCCTCGGAAACCCTATACAGGAGATGCGGATGTGCGTCCTATGTGGTCTGCTTTTT